>NW_011476535.1:59933-61265 GCF_000754665.1 Bison bison bison | reverse complement strand
GCAGAGGCTCAGTGTGGGGGGATGAGAAAGCTCTGGAGGCGGATGGCGGTGATGGCTGCCGAGCAGTGTCAGTGGACTTGATACCACTGAACTGTGCGCTGGAAAACGGTCGAGAAGGTAAATTTTACTTAGGTATGTTTTACCACAATAAAAAAATTCAAAAAGAGAATGTAGTCCAAATCCCCAGAGCTTGGTACATTTAGGTCCTGGCTCATTAAACAGAAATCTGCTTAGTTTTCTTTTACTGAACACTGAGCCTTTTAATTTAAATGGTATAAATCAGCTTAAAACATAGGGAGGTGGAGATTTGGACTTTTTTTTTTTTGGATGATTAAACCTTCCAGATTAGAGTTACAGTCAGGCTTGGCTCAGATGCTGCAGATTCAGTGATGTTAGCACTCAGGGCGGCGACTCTTCTGTGTGACACGGGGTGGGAATGTGGTCCCAGCCTGCTCCTAGGCCATGTGGGATTAAAGTAGCAACGAGTAACAGAGAGAGACCTGGAAAGCCCCCCAGTACTTGGAGATTAAACAGCACACTTCTAAATACCACATGGGTTAAAGAGGTCTCAGAGAAACTTAAATCTTCTGAATATACAAAGAATTCTTAAAACTCAACCATAAGAAAAAGAACAACTCGATTTAAAAATGACCCAACAGGTGAATAGGCACCTCAGCAAAGAAGACCTAGAGCTGGAAACGGTGAAGGGATACTCAGGATCATGTGTCATCAGGGAACTGCAAACTAAAACAGCAGGGAGAGGACTTCCCTGGCAGGCCAGGGAATCAGACTCTGCCTGGCCATTTAGGGGACATGGGTTTGATCCCTGGTCTGGGAAGATTCCCACGAGCCACGGGGCCACTATGCTTGTGCCGCCGCAACTCCTGAGCCCTCCTGTCTAGAGCCCGTGCCCCGCAACCAGAGAAGCCACCGCCACAAGCAGCCTGCGCCTTGTGAGGAAGAGTGCCCCTTGCCCTCCACACCTAGAGAACGCCTGCGTGCAGCAGCAAAGGCCCGGCGCAGCTCGAAGTAATAAATCGATTAATAATACTGCTCTGATGAGACACCTCTACACGCCTGTCAGAAAGGCCACAAACCCAAGACTGAGCACGCTGGCGCGGATGTGGGACAACACGGACTCTCATGTGTTGCTGGTGGGAAGGCAGCTTGGCAGATTCTTGCAGAACAACATACTCTTCCCGTACGATCCAGCAGCAAGTCATGCGCCCTGGTGTTTCCCCAAAGGAGGTGAAAACATATGTCAACAGAAGAACCTGCACACAGACATTTATAGCATATTTATTTATAATTGCCAAAACTCAGAAGTAACCA
>NW_011476535.1:49810-59833 GCF_000754665.1 Bison bison bison | reverse complement strand
CTTCATTCATAATTGCCAAAACTCGGAAGCAACCATATATCCTTCAGTGAGCGAATGGATACACACACTGTGGTACATTCAGGCCACAAAAGAGTGTTATTTGGCACTAAAAAGCAGTGAGCTGTCAAGCTGTGAAAAGCTGTGAAGAAAAAGGAAATGCATGTGACCAAGTGAAAGGAGCCAATCTGAAAAAGCTACAAATGTGAGATTTCGCCTCTATGGCACTCTGGAAAAGGCAAAACCGGGAGAGAGTGGAATGAGTGCTGGCTGTCGGGATTCCCAGGGCAGGGATGGGGGAACTCTGTACTCTCCAAACTGACTCTGTACCTAAAGCTGCCCTAAAAAGAAGAAGAAGAAGCCTGCATTTAGTTAATGGTGATGGTTGCATGGCTCTGTGAAAGTACTAAAACCCAGTGAATTGTATATTATAAAAGGGTGACTTTCATGGCGTATCTGGGTATTGAAAATGGCTCTATTCTTCCCACTTTATTGTCATAAAAGTCTTCAATTGATGGTAAGAGTGAATGAGATGGCAAGTCTTGAGGTATTTTGCCAAAATGATTAACTGACCACAAAGGTTGAAGAATCAGTGCTTTGTCACAAAGAGTAACCTTGACCTGGTGCAATCTCCTTGTGAGGTCCTTGGGTTGTTTTCTGATGTTGTGATAATAATAACTAACAAATGGATAGCACTTCACAGGGTAAACAGTGCCTCTGATACAGATTATTCTAAAGTCAAGCCCTCTGGTGAGCTAAGTGTCAACGTTCCCTTGAAGAACCATTTGCATTAACATCAGTTCTGGATATCCCACACTCTGCTCTGGATATCCCACACTCTGCTCTGGATATCCCACACTCTGCTCTGGATATCCCACACTCTGCTGCATCACCATTGCAAAGACAGCATAAAACCCACGCCAGTGACGTCAGCGGGATGATGTTGGAGGCCCTGGAGACAGGAAAGGCCTGTGGGAAGTGCCTCGGGTTAGCGCCCTTGTAGTGAGGTCTGAGGAGTGCTGGCTCTGCGGCCCACGGGCAGTTGGGCAGGCTCAGGAGCGCTGCATCGAGGGACACTACAGCTCTTGCACTGCCCGGCGCTGCTTCTGCAAACCTCAGCTCCACCTTGCCCCCCCTGACCTCGGAGGGTCTACAGTTTAGAATCCTGTCATGAAACTAATACTTGCTTTTTCAAAAATTCTCTATGACTTGATTTTTCAGATTTCCCTTCTTCCCCTCCTTGCAGATCTTAAACTACAGTTTTATTGCTTACGTCCTTATGTAATAGGGGCGGATATAAATATATGTCCCTATGTAAACCCAACTGTCCTTCATGGAAGAACGTACAAAGGTCTTAAAAGATTGTGGAAGGAAAAAGTAGGTAAGTCTGTGGTTAGTATGTGGAGAACCTTGAGGAGACTTTATTTGTCAGCCTCTATGGAACCCACCACAAAGGATTTAACGGGGTCTCCAAGAGGAACCCGTGGAAGAAACTCTGGAAGAATTAAGACCATTGGCGAACGTCCCCTAACCTCTGCAACGGAGGGGTCTGTGGGCTCTGTTCAGCAGGGCCACTACCTGAGCGTCCTGAGACGGTAATAGACTGGGAAAGGGAGCGTGAGAATGGCATAAAAGAGAGAATCAAAGACAAACCTTTGCCTGCAGTGCGGTCTCAGATCCCCTCGAGGCAGAAACACCCTTAGGTTGTTTGAGAGGGGCTTCCACCACTGTGTTACTCTTCCAATCTTCCAGTCATGAAAGGTGTGCAAGGTGCTGCGTGCACACACACACACACACACACACACACAGAGTCAGGCTGTTACTCTGCACTTGAGAGGCTGCCTGTGTCAAAAAGACCTGCCACCCACACTGAATTTTTCAAGCATACGCTGCATTCGGGGGTGGACATCTCCACAGCCCCTTGTGTGAGCGCTTCCCTCCCCAGCCCTGCGCAGCAGCCCCGCAGACGGCTGTCCTCCGGTGGCAGCTCAGGGTTCCCCAGGGCTCCCACACGGGCTCCACTGGCACACCCCCGACACCATTTTTGTCACATCCGTCTGTCCCTGTGACTGTTCACGCTTGGGCACTTCCTGTCTTCCTCTGCTCTCATTTAGGCTTCCCTGGCAGCTCAGATGATAACGAATCCGCCCGCAGTGCAGGAGACCCAGGTTTGACCCCTGGGTCGGGAAGATCCTCTGGAGAAGGGAATGGCAGCCCACTCCAGTGTTCTTGTCTGTATAATTACATGGACAGAGGAACCTGGTGAGCTACAGTCCATGGGGTCGCAGAGAGTCGGACACGACTGAGCAACTGACACACGCTGTCTGCTCTCATTTACTGCATCGTGTTTTTAGGTTGACTCACATTTTATTCTTATTTTAAGAGGGA
Source organism: Bison bison bison (assembly GCF_000754665.1). Taxonomy (NCBI): domain Eukaryota; kingdom Metazoa; phylum Chordata; class Mammalia; order Artiodactyla; family Bovidae; genus Bison; species Bison bison. The sequence continues at coordinate 57,448 of NW_011476535.1, read as the reverse complement.
GCTTTCAGAAGCAACCTCAGTGTCTTTTGGCTGATTGGATAAGGAAATTATGTACCCATAAACAACAGAATATTATTCAGGCATTAAAAAAGAGAAGGAAATTCCGCCATTTGTAATAACATGGATGGACCTTGAGGGCATTATTCTCAGTGAAATAAATCATAGAAAGACAGTTGCTGTATGAGCTCTCATATGTAGAGTTAAAAAAGATTGAGCTCATAGAAACAGAGGGCATGCCGGGGGTTGCTGGGTCTGCGGGGAGTGGCTCAGTGAGAACAGAGAAGCTGGGCAAAAGGCACAGACTTCCGGTTATAAAATGAATGTCCTGGGAGCATAACGGAGAGCGTGTTGAACACAGTTAAAGACGCACTTGTGTTCAGTTGTCCGTTGCTCTTTGCAACCCCATGGATTGCAGCCCACCAGGCTTCTCTGTCCGTGGGATTTTTCAGGCAAGAATACTGGAATGGGCTGCCATCTCCTCTTATAGGGGATCTTCCCCACCCAGGGATCGAACCCACTTCTCCCACATGCAGGGGATTTTTTCTGCTGAGCCATCGGAGAAACCCTATAGTTAATGATACTGCATCACATATTTGAAAGTTGTTGAGAGAATGTCTTTTTTTTTTTTTTTTGGCTGTGCCATGCGGCATGCAGGATCTTAATTCCCCAACCAGGGATGGAACCTGCACCCTTTAACCACTGGACCACCGCTGCGGGGGGTCCTGATAAGTCTTTTTAATTTATGGTAAGAATTTTAAAAAAATGTTTTTATTGAAGTATAATTGATTTACTATCTTGTGTCAGTTTCGGGTATACAGTACAGGGATTCAGTTATACATATACATATGTATCTGTTTTTTTCAGATTTTTTCCCCATACAGGTTATTACAAAGTTTTGATAATAGTTGCCTGTGCTATGCAGTAGGTCCTTGTTGGCTGTCTATTGTGTATATATAGTAGTGCGTATATGTCAATCCCAAACTTCTGATTTATCCCTCCAAGAGAATAGGTCTTAAAAGTCTCATCACACACAAAAAATGAGTAACTGTGTGGTGATGCATGCTAACTAGACTTTTGTGGTGGTCATTTTCTGATATATACAAATATCGAGTCATTATGATGTACACCCGAAATCAGTATAATGTTATATGTCGGTTATCCCTGTAAACACAATGTTCAGAGTCTGCAACTTTCTCTCAGGTGGTTCTGCCAGAAAATAAATATGTGTGTATGTCTAAAAACAACAAAAAGAGCAGACTCTACTACACAAGTGAGGAAACACTCTAACTTGCACATTATGTTATCACAGCAAAATGATAACACCCAGGATGGCCACTTGACCTAGGCGCCCCTCATTCTGGAAGGTTAGGCAGTGTCACAGAGGAGCTAAATGCTGGTAAGCACCAAACTGAGACTTCTCTTTGGTGCCAGAAGGATTGAAAAGGGCTTGAGAGCAGATTTTATTACCACACGACCCAATTGTAGTTGATGCCCCGTCACATACCACGTAACAGCATCCAGCCATCTCACCTGTGAAAAGCAGTCAGTCAGGATGCTAATGCCTCCTACTTAAATATCCAGATCCTGCGACCTCCCCAGTGGCCCAGTGGCTAAGACTTCATGCTCCCAATGCAAAAGGCCCAGGTTCGATCCCTGGTCAGAGAACCAGACCCCACGTGCTGCAATGAAGACAGAAGATCCCGTGTGCCACAAGTAAGACCCAGCACAGCCGAATAAATAAATCAGCCAGCTACTTTTATTTAAGAAGCCTTTCTGGAGCCTGTCTAGGGAGGTCGTGCTAGGATCTATGAGGTTTCTCAACCTCGTAGGTTCAAAGAGTAAGATGACAGCTAAATGACGGAGCAAAGGCGGAACTGCCCCGAAGAGTGTGGTGCCTGATCCTCTCACACCAAATTCTTACCGAAGTTTTATTATTTTATGAAGTACTGTGTAAATGAGGTTATTATTATCCTAGCATACTAAATGACATCCTAGCCCCTGATGGAATGGGCTGGTCAGCCTTGAAGAGAGAAGGAAGCAGCCCTGGTTGACTCAGGAAGTCCCGAGGAAACTAGATGTGGCTGGGGAGTGTCCAGAAAGAAGAAGTCAGGAAGCAGAGGGACGATCAAATTCACCACCCATTTCAGTTTGGTCCAGAGCCGTCTCTGAATGCTGTGCCCCCAAAAGCAAACTTCATTTTGGATAAATCTTCAGCATCAGTAGCTTTTAGAGTCAGTTTTAGTCCCCTGAGAACTCTTATTAAATCAAATGAGGAAACCAACCCCTAAACAAAGAGAAAAATTGCTTCCGATCACTCTTGAAGTGCAATAGAAATGCTATGATTACTTGTTCAAGTGTCCAAAATATTTCCGTTATTTGTAATAAATCAGTGTAGAAAAAAGAATTCCATGACCTGTGTGAGGCCAAAAATAACTGATCTTAATCTCAGTTTATCTTGATAAAACATGGTGGCATTTGCAAAGCATTTTCATACATTTCGTCTATTTGATCTTCACCACAGACCTTTGAGTGGGTTTCCCAGGTGGCGCTAGTGGTAAAGAGTCTGCCTCCAACGAAGGAGACCCAGGTTCAATCCCTGTGTCGGGAAGATCCCCTGAAGGAGGGCCTGGCAACCCACTCCAGTATTCTTGCCTGGAGAATCCCATGGACAGAGGAGCCTGCAGGCTGCAGTCCATGGGCTGCAAAGAGTCGGACATAACTGGAGTGACTGAGCATAACAAGCGTAAGGGAAACTAGTCAAGATAATTTTGGTCAGTGAATGCTTTACAGGGTAATTTACTGAAGGGCAAGCTGACTTTGGACTTGTTAACCCAGCTCTGCAGACCATTGCGCTGTGGGTACTGCGCCCCAGCCAGGACTCCAGTGCAGATGGGAGAGACTGCTCACCGAGCTCAGAAGGAGAGTGCAGGCTGTGCCAGCTCGTCTAGGGCACAGCTTCATGGCCAGGACTGCAGGGGCATGGCCTCCGCTCCTGCCAAGGCAGGAAGAGTGAGAGGCTGAGCAATGAGGCCCCCCTGGCACCTGAGATGGCACTGGCCTGGGCTTGTCCAGAAGCTGTTTCCCCTGTCAGAGCCACTTGGAGAGCACTGACCGTACCAGCGTCATCAGCATTCTCGGTGGCTGGCTGGAGGGTGAGTCAGGATTCTACGCTGGCTGCAGCGCTGGGGAGAATGGCAGCACACGGAAGGAAGTACGCCATGAAGTCAGCAGTTTTCCAGGGCGGGTCGAGATGCTGAGAAGCAGGGGTTTGTGACGCAACGTGCGTCCAAATGCCTCCTCTGAAGGAGACCAAAACGTAAAGATGCCTGGCATTTGCCCTGCAGCAGGCAGAGGCTGCGATGCTCGCTGCCGTTAAAGCATATTCTTGGCATATAACAGAGGCAAAGGAGATGCTACAGAGCATGGTGGGGGTGAGGGGGCGCGTGTAGCTGTCTCCCCAAATTCATTGTGGGCAGCCTGAACAAAACCCTCTGTCCTTTCATCAGTATCCAAATCCATGTTTCAGAAGTTCTTTATCAATTCCCAGTCTTTGTGTCACGTTGAGAAACAGTGATCACCTAACTGTCAACAAACATAACCTCGTGTAACTGACAAAGGACTGGTATACAGAAGATAGAATGCTTTCAAGTCTACTGGAGAAGGGCAACCAGAAAACAGCAAAAATTAGCGAAGTCAGCCATTCTCACAGGAGGAAACTTGAATAGCCTACAAACACATGGCGGGTGTTCAGCCTCACTGTGATGGGCAAACACTATATGAAGAGGACAGCAACCTGGGTGAAAATTACGTGCACACAAACCTGTTCACAAACGTTCGCAGCAGCTTTATGATGGTCGGAGACTGTGTACCCAGAAGAGTCGGAGGGTCCCTGGAGAAAGGGAACCAGACCTGGCTTTGCTGACATAAAGGAAGCCATTTTTGGCCGAAGACACGTTGTGATCGATGCCTGACCACGATAACTGCCCATGAACAGGCCCCAGCGATTGAGCATCTTCAGGGAAGTGAGGGGAAGCAGCAACAAAGAAAAGGCAGTCAAGAAAGACTAGTTCAGAAATAAGACCGCCCTAGTTCCTCCTAGGGGATAGGCATCACAGTCTGATTTGTGTCTTCGAGTTCTGCTTGAATTCAGCGTTGCAGCCCTCCAGCTCTTGATGGCAGAGACGGGTACACAGACCTACACGTGAGACACACGTATGCATGACAACACCCATATACAGAGTCCAGTAACACTGAGGAAAGCTGAACAAAATCAGTGGGTTTTGTGACTTCAATACCTGGGTTGCGATACTGTATCGTACTTTTGCAAGATGTTACCATTAGGAGAAATACGGGAAAGAGTACATCTGATCTGTCTGTATTGTTTCTTCAAACCACATGCGAATCTACAATGATCTCAATAAAAACAAACGAGACACCCTAGGTTTCACCCATCAGATTGGCAAAAATTAAATCATCTCAGGATATAAAGTGTCGGCAATGATTGAGCAACATGGCACCCATATCCTCTGTGACTGGGAGTGTCATTTGGTGTCTTCACTTTGAGTCATGGCAGGCAACCAGCAAAGTGTAAATACAGCTTGTTCACTGTCAACTCCTCTCCCTGGGTTTATATGCCCTACAGAAACCCTCCCACATGTGCCTCAGGAGACCTGTACACAGGGTGCTTATTACAACATTGTATAAAAGAGTGGAAATAACACAAGTACCCTCCATTAAGGAAATGGACATGGAAATGGATAAATCTCTGGTGGCTCAGGCTTCCCTGGTGGCTTAGATGGTAAAGAATCAGCCCACAATGTGGGAGATCTGGGTTTGATCCCTGGGTTGGGAAGATCCCCTGAAGGACGGCATGGCAAAAACAACAGAATGATCTCTGTTCGTTTCCAAGGCAAACCATTCACATCACAGAAATCCACGTCTATGCCCCAACCATTAATGCCGAAGAAGCTGAAGTTGAAAAGTTCTGTGAAAACCTACAAGACCTTCTAGAACTAACACCAAAAAAAAAAAACAATGTCATTTTCATCATAGGGAACTGGAATGCAAAAGTAGGAGTCAAGAGATATCTGGAGTAACAGGCAAGGTTGGCCTTGGGGTACCAAATAAAGCAGGGCAAAGGCTAGCAGTTTTGCTAAGAGAACACACTGGTCATAGTAAACACCCTCTTCCAACAACACAAGAGATGACTCTATACATGGACATCACCACATCACCAGATGATCAATACAGAAATCAGGTTGATTATATTCTTTGCAGTCAAAGATGGAGAAGCTGTATACAGTCAGCGTAGAGCTGACTGTGGGAGCTGAATGTGGCTCAGATCATGAACTCATTGTTGGAAAATTCAGACTTAAATTGAAGAAAGTAGGGAAAACCACTAGGTCGTTCAGGTATGCTGCTGCTGCTGCTAAGTCGATTCAGTCGTGTCCGACTCTGTGTGACCCCATAGACAGCAGCCCACCAGGCTCCGCCGTCCCTGGGATTCTCCACGCAAGAACACTGGAGTGGGTTGCCATTTCCTTCTCCAATGCATGAAAGGGAAAAGTGAAAGTGAAGTCACTCAGTTGTGTCCGACTCTTCGTGACCCCATGGATTGCGGCCTACCAGGCTCCTCCATCCATGGGATTTTCTAGGCAAAAGTACTGGAGTGGGGTGCCACTGTGTTCAGGTATGACCTAAATCAAATCCTTACGATTACATAGTGAAAGTGACAAACACATTCAAGGGATTATATCTGACAGATATGAGTGCCTGAAGATCTGTGGACGGAGGTTCATAACACTGTACAGGAGGCGGTGATCAAAACCATCCCCAAGAAGAAGAAATGCAGAAAGGCAAAACAGGTCTGAGGAGACCTTACAAATAGCTGAGAAAACAAGGGAAGTGAAAGGCGAAAGAGAAAAGGAAAGATACATCCATCTGAATGCAGAGTTCCAAAGAATAGCAAGGAGAGATAAGATCTTCCTAAGTGATCAATGCAAAGAAATAGAGGAAAACAATAGAATGAGAAAGACTAGAGATCTCTCTTCTGGAGAAGGCAATGGCAAGCCACTCCAGAACTCTAGCCTAGAAAATCCCAGGATGGAGGAGCCTGGTGGGCTACAGTCCATAGGGTCGCCACGAGTCGGTCTCGACTGAGCGACTTCACTTTCACCTTTCACTTCCATGCAATGGAGAAGGAAATGGCAACCCACTCCAGTGTTCTTGCGTGGAGAATCCCAGGGACGGCGGAGCCTGGTGGGCTGCTGTCTATGGGGTCGCACAGAGTCAGACACGACTGAAGCGACTCAGCAGCAGCAGCAGTAGCAGCAGAGATCTCTTCAAGAAAATTAAGAGATACCAAGGGAACATTTCAGGCAAAGATGGGCACGATAAAGGACAGAAATGGTAGGGACCTAACAGAAGCAGAAGATATTAAGAAGAAATCCCAAGAATACACAGAAGAATTATACAAAAAAGATCTTCATGACCCAGATAACCATGATGGTGTGATCACTCACCTAGAGCCAGACATCCTGGAATGCAAAGTCAAGTGGGCCTTAGGAACATCATTACAAACAAAGCTAGTGGAAGTGATAGAATTCCAGCTGAGCTATTTAAAATCCTAAAAGATGATGCTGTTAATGTGCTGCACTCAATATGCCCTCAATTCTGGAAAACTCAGCGGTGGCTGCAGGACTGGAAAAGGTCAGTTTTCATACCAATCCCAAAGAAAGGCAATGCCAAAGCATGTTCAAACTACCACACAATTGCACTCATTTCACATGATAGCAAAGTAATGCTCAAATTTCTCCAAGCCAGGCATCAAAAGTACGTGAGCCAAAAACTTCGAGATGTTCAAGATGGATTTAGAAAAGGCAGAGGAACCAGAGATCAAAATGCCAACATCTGTTGGATCATAGAAAAAGCAAGAGAATTCCAGAAAAACATCTACTTCTGTTTCATTGACTACGCCAAAGCTTTTGACTGTGTGGATCACAACAAACTGGAAAATTCTTAAAGAGATGGGAACACCAGACCACCTTACCTGTCTCCTGAGAAATCTGTATGTAGGTAAAAAAGCAACAGTTAGAACCAGACATGGAACAAAGGACTGGTTCCAAACTGGGAAAGGAGTACATCAAGGCTGTATATTGTCACCCTGCTTCTTTAACTTATAGGCAGAGCACATCATGTGAAATGCTGGGCTGGATGAAGCACAAGCTGGAATTAAGATTGCAGGGAGAAGAGTTGATGCTTTTGAACTGTGGTGTTGGAGAAGACTCTTGAGAGTCCCTTGGACTGCAAGGAGATCCAACCAGTCCATCCTAAAGGAGATCAGTCCTGGGTGTTCATTGTAAGGACTGATGCTGAAGCTGAAACTCCAATACTTTGGCCACCTCATGCGAAGAGTTGACTCATTGGAAAAGACCCTGATGCTGGGAGGGACTGGGGGCAGGAGGAGAGGGGGATGACAGAGGATGAGATGGCTGGATGGCATCACTGACTCGATGGACGTGAGTCTGGGTGAACTCTGGGAGTTGGTGATGGACAGGGAGGCCCGGCGTGCTGCGATTCATGGGGTCACAAAGAGTCGGACACGACTGAGCAACTGAACTGAACTGAACTGGTGGTCCA
>NW_011476535.1:47613-49710 GCF_000754665.1 Bison bison bison | reverse complement strand
ACTGAACTTCCCTGGTGGTCCAGTAGTTATGACTCCATGCTTCCAAAGCAACGGGCCTGGGTATGATTCCTGGTCTGGGAGCTAAAATCCTACATGGTGTGGGTATGACCACAAAAAAATTTTTTAATCAGTTTTTTTCACATTAAAAATGTATTTTATGGAAGTGTAGCTGATCCCCAGGCTGTGTTAGCTCCGGCTGTATGGGGCAGTGACCCCATCACACATGCACTCCTTCTCCTGTTCCTGTGCATCGTGGCTCATCGCAGGATGCTGACTGCGGCTGTCTGTGCTGCGCAGGGGCCTCCCCGGTGGCCCCAGCCGTGAAGAGCCCGCCGGCAGTGCAGGCGGCCCGCAGGGCCTGCTGTCGGCCACTCTGCCTGCACTGGTCTGCATCCTCCATCCCAAACTCCCAGTCCGCCTCCCTCAACCCCTCCCCTGGCAACCACAAGTCTGTTCTGAACATGAGCCTGTCTGTTTTGTACATAAGTTCACTTAGGTCATATTTTAGATTCTACATATAAGTGATATTATATGGTATCTGTCTTTCTGACTGACTTCACTGATATGATAATCTGTGGATACATCCATGTTGCTGCAAATGGCATTATTTTATTCTTTTTTATGACTGAAAAATCATTAATATACTTGCAGGAACTCTGTGCAACTCTATTGGTCTCCTTTCAATTTAAATTTAAAATGAGAAGACTAGACTATATACTCTGAGATTAGGCTAAATGTCCTTTTAGATCTTTTATCCTAATTTAGCCAATTATTTAGTGTGTGTGTGCTAAGTCACTTCAGTCGTCTCTGATACTTTGAGACCTCATGGACTGTAGCCCACCAGGCTCCTCCATCCATGGGATTTCCCAGGCAAGAATATTGGAGTGGGTTGCCATTTCCTTCTCCAAATTATGTAGTAGTTCTTTTAAAATTTACCCTTTAAAAGTCACTTGCATTATTTTTAAAGATTGTGAGAACCGCATGACCCAGTGTTAAGCTGTACAACGCTCTCTCAAAACACAACTGAAGACGTCCTGTAAAACCCTCCTTGGAAGCACTTGAAACACACCATTGTCTTGCTATTCATTCCCTATTTCAAAGTTTAACTAAACAATGTAGATGCTTGATGCGAAATTCAGTTCAGTCGCTTAGTCATGTCCGACTCTCTGTGACTCCGTGGACTGCAGCACGCCAGGCCTCCCTGTCCATCACCAGCTCCCAAGAGCTTACCCAAACCCATGTCCATTGAGTCGGTGATGCCATCCAACCATCTCATCCTCTGTCATCCCCTTCTCCTCCTGCTTTCAATCTTGCCCAGCATCAGGGTCTTTTCTAATGAGTCAGTTCTTTGCATTAGGAGGCCAAAGTAATGGAGTTTCAGCTTCAGCATCAGTCCTTCCAATGAATATTCAGGACTGATTTCCTTTAGGAGTGACTGGTTTGATCTTCTTGCAGTCCAAGGGACTTTCAAGAGTCTTCTCCAACACCACAGTTCTAAAGCATCAATTCTTAGATGCTCAGCTTTCTTTATAGTCCAACTCTCATATCCATAATGACTACTGGGAAACCACAGCTTTGACCAGACAGACCTTTGTCGACAAAGTAACATCTCTGCTTTTTAATATGCTGTCTAGGTTGGTCATAGCTTTTCTTCCAAGGAGCAAGCATCTTTTGATATCATGGCTGCAGTCACCATCTGCAGTGATTTTGGAGCCCCCAAAAATAAAGTCTGTCACTGTTTCCACTGTTTCCCCATCTATTTGCCATGAAGTGATGGGACCGGATGCCATGATCTTTGTTTTTGGAATGTTGAGTTTTAAACCAGCTTTTTCACTCTCCTCCTTCACTTTCATCAAGAGGCTCTTCAGCTCTTCTTTGCTTTCTGCCATAAGGGTGGTGTCATCTGCGTATCTGAGGTTATTGATATTTTTCTCTGTGGCCATGGCTGAGTTTTCCACATTTGCTCGCATATTGAGTGCAGCGTTTTAACAGCGTTATCTGTTAGGATTTGAAATAGCTCAGCTGGAACACCTCCACTAGCTTTGTTTGTCGTTGTGCTTCCTAAGGCCCACTTCACTTGATTTCAGACTCTAAGAT
>NW_011476535.1:44239-47513 GCF_000754665.1 Bison bison bison | reverse complement strand
TCTGCTGAGTTTTCCACATTTGCTCGCATATTGAGTGCAGCGTTTTAACAGCGTTATCTTTTAGGATTTGAAATAGCTCAGCTGGAATTTAGGATTTGAAATAGCTCAGCTGGAACACCTCCACTAGCTTTGTTTGTCGTTGTACTTCCTAAGGCCCACTTCACTTGATTTCAGACTCTAAGATGTCTGGTTCTAGGTAAGTGATCACACCATCGAGGTTATCTGAGTCATTGATATATTTTATGTATAGTTCTTCTGTGTATTTTTGCCACCTCTTCTTAATGTCTTCTGCTTCTGTTAGGTCCATACCATTTCTGTCCTTTATTGATATGAAATTACTTTAAGTGACTGCATCTACTTTTCTTTTAGGAAGAAAAAAAAAACAATGGAGGTTTTATTTTGAAACTTTTAAAACTTATTTGCAAATAAAGTTTTTCTTTTACCAGTTACTTTGCAGAAGTAGAGATCGTGTCATTGCTAAGGTCACAGAGGAGGAAGCCAACCAATGGAAAGCTCACTAAACTATTAGTCAGCATTTCGTATTTTCCTTGTCATCAGCTGTCCTTCCCTGCTCTGTCACTTTAAGAAGTCTATGGGAAATTGTAGGATTAGGTCTCAGTAACTGTGGAGGCCAGGAGCTTTGTGTGAAGCACTCCGGCTGCCTCTGTTTGGAGGCAGCCCAGTTATTTATTTGCTCTGTGCCCTTGCTCAGATTATATTCTCTGGACTAATTTCCCCATAGGGATAATAAAAGTACTTATCTCCAGGGGGTTTTGTGGAAAATTATAGAGGTTATAAACAATGCCTGGCATAGAGTAAGTAATCAATAAATAATGATAATAACAATACTGATTAATAATACTTTATAAGGAATTACTTTATGCCAGGCACTGTTGCTATAACAGGGGCTTCTCAAGGGGCATGAGTGATAAATTACCTGCCTGCCAATGTAGGAGACATAAGAGACATGTGTTTGATACCTGGGTTGGGAAGATCCCCTTGAGGAAGGCATGGCAACCCCACTCCAGTATTCTTGCCTGGAGAATTCCATGGATAGAGGAGTCTGGTGGGCCACAGTCCATAGGGTCGCAAAGAGTCTGGACATGAGTGAAGTGACTTAGCAAGCATCCACACGTTATAGAACTCTCTATGTTAACTATTAGGTATGATTAGTACTGTATAACTAACTCCTATTTCAGGATCAAAAGCTGAGAGGTGGAACAATTCATTCTCCTCAACCTTAGCTGCATACTTCAAGTAAAGTCAAAGACCGTTTCCCTGTTGGCAGGGAAACAAGACGTGGAAGGGTTTAGCAGGACAGACACAGTATCATCTCCATTTAACCACAGGATCTAGGGCTTGTGCTCGGGGCAGTTGGGCATTTTAGGCGGAAATGAGCAGTTGGCAGTTACTGCTGCTCTACTGGCATTCGTTTGAAGGAACCCTGAATCATGCTGAATCACAGCATCTTAGCTGGTCCTCTCTGAGGACACTTAATACTTTCTTTTGGCCCTTGTCATCCTGCAAGATCTTCAAGGGCACGGTCTGTCTTAACTGACCTGTGTAACCCCTGCAGAGATGAGCACCATACCTTGGGGAAGACTGGACATGGGAGGGCAGGAGGGGATAAAGCAGATTTCCAGGGAAGGGAAATACAGAAAACTCTTCAAGTACAGGTGGCAGTTTATCTTTTAAGTGGGGTAGCCTTTTCTTTCCTTTGTTTTCAAACATCACTAATGAACAGCTGTACCCAGGGGCATATCCACGCAATACTCACTTCATCCCAGACCTTCTCGGCAACAGTCAGAATGACTTATGATCAGACTGGCTGTATTAAAAATCATCATTACAGAAAGCTGGATGCCAGGTAGAAAAGAGCCATTAGCTGCTCCTCCCAGAGCCAAAGAGCAAAGGCCACGTGATGTCTCCTCTCCTCAAGTCTTCTAAAATGTGTAGAAGAACATTATGTCCAGTATCTTTATTTCACACCCACCTTTAAAAAAAAAAATTAGGAACATTCAGTCCTTGTGTAATGAATATTTTATGCAGCACTTTGGTTGGAATGGTAAACCAAAATCGAGTCAGAAAATACTAATTTCTGGTTCCTGTGACAATTTTAACTCATCTCCTAGTGTGGCATGGAGGCACCCAGGCTGGACTTCCTACACAAGCCTCCTGTGTTACGCTGACTCACTGTTAGGCCTTAGGAAATCACTAGCTAAGTGTCACTAGGTTTCCACACTACAGCTTACCTCAAGATATTATAAAGAGTAATCAATTAGGGAGGGGAGACTACGAAGCTGTGCAAGCTGCTTGGTAATAAAACTATGTAAGCACAAAGTACCATTGCATTATGGGTAACTCAGGCAGAAAGTGCTAGGCAGTTCAATCGTTACTAGACATTGGACATTCTCAGTGAATTTTAAAATATTTTAACTTTGTCTTGATTAACACAAGTTAAAATCGTGGATCCTTAAAGTAGTCCATTCACTCCAATAATTGCTCCCAGCTCTGCTAAGTGCTTTGCAGTGATCGATTGGAACCAGGTTTAAGCCTCTCAACACCCGAGCTCTTCACCACACTGTTGCTCTACCTCCTCACCACGTGCTGTAAGAAGCCTTAGAGCCCTGATGCTAGGATGCAATGAGGCGCAACTGGGGGCAAATGAATAGCTCAAGTCTATCGTCACAAGGACTGGTCACCCCAATTTAACATCTGAATAGACACAAGCGCTCACTTTCCAAAGACAATCATTAAAAGAATGAAAAGTACACTCCCGGCTGTAACGGCCAACCCGGGCCGCAGGCAGACCTCCAGACCTCAGGCTGTGGTCATTTTAGGGCCTTTTCAGGCTTCAAGAGACTGGGAACTCTTCCAAATTTTTCTCCTCATGTTTTTAATGAAAGCCTTTCCAAAATGAGACACCAAGGTCTGTAGCTGCTTAGTTTACACCGAACAGTTTCACTTGATTTCACCGTGACAGCGTGTCTGCGCTACATTCACAGTGTCTCTTGGAGAAAACCTGAAGGCCTGCAGGTACGGTGACAGCCCGGGCCCAGTGGCCCTCCAGCCGCAGGGGCCGTCACGTGCTCCCCGGATGACAAGGGGTGTTGGGGCGGCGGTGCCTCCCTCGCACCCGCTCCCCGGGGCGGGACGTTTATCCCGGAGGGGCTGTGAGGCGGGACCGGCAGCCCGGCTCCCCCTAGCCGAGAGGCCCCGGAAGCGGGGCCCGGCTCCGGCGGCGCTGAGCCCGCCCCCGGGAGGAGGCCCCCGG
>NW_011476535.1:39149-43436 GCF_000754665.1 Bison bison bison | reverse complement strand
GCTCTTCGGGCCAGGAGGGGGCCTTGGAGGAGCTGTCCGCTCAGGGCGGGGGACGCCCCGCTGGAAAGCCCGTGCAGCTCCGGGTCTCGGTCTCGGTGCTCCCCAGCAGCTTCAGGATTCTTGGATTTTTATCGTCATGGACGTGCTAAGTTACTGGTCTTAGGTTGCACTTCGGGAAAGGGCAGATAAGGTTCGTTTTCCTTGAGTCAGCATTACTTTAAGTTCTACAGGCCTCTAGAAAAAACCCCATTATCGGCAAAACACATGAATCGGCCAAACTTCCAAAATCATGGCAGCGGCAGTAACCTTTGCATCATCTCCCGGGTAGATGAATGCAATTTAAAAACGAGGCGAGAAGATGAGTTAACCAGCCTCCGTTTGGTTTTTCCAAACGTGAAAACCTATTTTAGTAAAGGTTTAATGGCCCACATTTGGGTTCGGGTGTTGATTTTATTATGGATAAGGCTTGTGCCTGTTGCCACATGTTAACCACATGGCCTCAGCCACAGGACACTTCCAGAGGAAGTGACTGCATCTGGTCCTGGGGGTCCTAGGAAAAGGAAACCTTGCTTGGTTTGCATCTGTGATTTCAGATAGTATGTTTCAGGCATTGTTCAGGAGGACCCACGAAAAGTATAAGGTAAATAAGCCAAGAGTCTGGATTAGCTTGCCTCCCCCCGCCCCCCCCCCCCCCGCTTTTTTCTTTTCAGGAGGATTGATTTTCGTCCTTATTTTGTACCCCCAAAAGACAAGTTTTTAAGAAAAGATTTTTTCCCTTTTTTATTGTTTGACTCAGTTTTGGAGAGAAACATAAACTAGTTAATTTCTGCCTCAGTGAGTTAACCTTAATTTAAATTAACAACTTTTTATTCTTTTGCTCAACCCCTATTAGTTGAATGTAGGGTTTTGAGGGTCTTAAAGAGATGAATAAGAGGTTGTTCCTACCTCTAAGACTTTTTCCCTCTCTGCAAAGCAATTACTTTCAAATACTTAAAAATTCATGTGGTCATGGCTTAATCAAATACCTACAAAGTGCCACGTTCATAGTTTGATGCTGTTTTAGTTTGTTGAACCTGATTCTTGTTTAGGAGGAGCTCTGTGTACTGGAATATAAAAGGGATAATTTATTATATTCCCAAGGGCTGAATAAGGAACTTAAAGTTTTTTCCAAGTTGTAACTCTTGGTAACAATTACAAAACAACAACAAGGTATATATTTATGTAGTTACCTAATATGTCACAGAGAACTTGGGTTAAGTTTTTCTTAGCAACCAAAGGTCCACGGTCCTTTCCCTGTTGACAACAAACTAGGCATTTTAAATGTGCAGTTTAAGGGACATTTATGACACTTAGATTTGAACATCTGGAACAGGCAGAATCTCTTTTTTAAGGTACTATAGATGAGGATTCTTTTTACTTTTCTTGAAATCTTAATTAAAGTATGTGGCATCTACATGGAAAGCTTAAAGACAAGAGAACCACAGTTTTAACTACTTGAGGGGATTGGTCTCTTATCTAAATGCTTGACCATGAGAGAGATTCTGCTTCCCTCCTCCCGCGCCTGCAGGAATGAGTTTCTTTTTTAAAAAATTGTTGGCTTCTTTCCTTTTCCTAGCCTTCTGACAGTAAGTGGAGAGCAAAAGACTGGTGCCAAGGCCTCCTGGCCTGCTCTGTGGAGAGCACCCTTTCTGTATTGGCAGGTTTAATAGAATTCCTATGCTGGCAGTGTCATATGCTACTGCAGTCAAGGCATGGTCTTGAGAGATTCCAGCAAAGGGTGCACCATTTTCATGTTAAAAAGATGCTGGTCTAATTCAGTAAAGATTGTAGCCACCAGCATTCACATTGTGAGTGGGTGGGCTCTATTAAAGGGGACTGAAAATGCAGTATGGTGTTCACTTGGAGTGGCTTATTAATTACAGATGAGGTCAGGTTTGCCAGTCTTTGCCACTCCTATTCTTGCCTGGAGAATCAATCCCAAGGACGGGGGAGCCTGGTGGGCTGCCGTCTATGGGGTTGCACAGAGTCCGACACAACTGAAGCAACTTAGCAGTAGCAGCAGCAGCAGCCACTCCTACATTCTGCTTTGAGGGAGGTTAAAATCTAAGATGGCAAATTCTTTCATGGGCGTGGATTTTTTAAAACGTATCAGTTCTATTTTATTTTGAGTTCTCTAATTTGGTATACTTTTCTGATAGCATTTCCATGAACTTTATCACTTAATCCTAACAAAAGCCTCTGCAGAGGACTTGGAGCTCACATTTGAAATCCTGACTCGAACGTTCTAGTTGTGTGGCTTTGGGTAAGTTACTTGGCCTCAGATCCTCAGTTTCCTTATCAGTGAAATGGGAACAAGGATACGTAACTTGCAAAGTTGCAGGGATTGTAGATAATATGTATGTTAATCCTTGACTCATAGTAGATATTTAGCTACTAATTAAAACCTTTACAGATATGCAGAAATGGGTGTAAGTAACAAGATTACACAGCAAATGCAGGATAAGAAGCCAGAACTGCTCCTAGTATTGTTCTCTGTTCTGCATTCTTCTGGGCAGAATGCAGGTACTACACAGTTTCACTTGCTTCCTTTATTTTTACTTCACACTGACGTGTTTGGGTACCGCGTTGGTGCTCGGAGCTGGCTTCGTGGAGCGTAATGATGGGTGAGTGCGTTCTGAGGGCAGAGGGCCCTCTGTGGGCTTGGGGACGACGAGTGGGGATACCGCAGATGGGGAGCGGCAGGGCTGTGAGGAGAGGGCCTCACCCGTGCTCCTCAGCACGGGCGCCCGGGGCTGCTGCTGCTTTTAGATGTGTTTATGGACTGTTCCTGGCTTCTACTCATTGGGACTCACTGTTCGTGCTGACCAGGTGCTGTTAGGTTTAATCAAAGCAGTTTACTGCCTTTGTTGTTAGTATCAAAAATGCTGTAGATTTACCTTAGTGAAGACAACTCTGTGTCACTGTTAGTGTTTCGGTACTAGTTCCAGGAGTGAAGCCTCACAGCCTAGATGAATGCAGAATCGGAATAGTCGGACCTCCCAGTTCAGCTCACGTGGCCCTTCTCAGGTCACACTATGACTGCGCCAGGCGCGCCCTGGGCCCTGCCACATCTTAAGTGTGACTTGTGTCATAAAAATTCAGTTCGCTGTGGCTGAAGGGAAATATACTGCTTCCTGGGGAAATGGGAGCTCATTTGGAAGTGACCCTTTTGCTTCTCAAGAAGGAGGCGTTATAGGCCGGGAGACTGGAGTGTAAGCAGAGTTAGGCCTGCTCTAAGCCTCCTTTGTAGATTGGCCGTGTTGCTAGGCTCGTAGGCTAAATCCCCGAGCAGAGAAAACCGGGCCCTGGCAGTGAAAGCCCGGCATCCTGACCAGCAGGCTGCTGGGGAACTCCTTAGAGTGAGTTCTGCCTGTCTGCACTTGAACCTCAGCAGGGGAAGCGTGGAGAGGAGAGGAACTGTGAGCAGCAGCCATCAGCCTTTAGAAGTTTAGTTGAGCATGTGCTGAGCACAAGGCACCTGGTAAGGATTTTGGCTACAGACCGGGACAGGAGGGGTGTCAGGTGTCCTGAGGCAACACAGCGAGTAGTTAAGTGGTTAACCCTGTGGTTCCCAAATCTTTTTACATTGTGAGAATACATGGGGGTAGGTAGCAGCAGTGATTGTAGCAGCGAGAAGAAAAATAGGCTCTCTTACTGCCAAAGGACAGTGAAAATACTGTATTTGCTTTTTAAATTAGTATATGTATGTTCTGCAGCATTCCATAGAATTTTACTGGGGTCTATAAGAGTCTGGGTGGCAAGCAGAGGTCCTGGCTTGGCTACTGACTTCTTAGTGACCTGGGGTGAAAATTTCTCAGTTACATGTGGGGATTGTAACAGACAATCTGAAACGCATACTGAATCTAGATTGTAGTCAGTCCTTAATGAGGATGTAAAATTCATTGTTAGTGTTTGTTTTTTGGCCATACTGTATTGCTTGTGAGATCTTAGTCTCTTGACCGGGAATTGAACCTGGGCCCTGGCAGTGAACGTGCTGAGTCCTAGCTGCTGGACCACCAGGGAATTTCCAGCATCATTCTTTGAAATGAATAGTGCAGCAGCCCATCTGATTGCAATAATTTAGGTGTTGTTTTTTTTTGTTTGTTTTGTTTTTGTCAGTAATTACTGGATTGGGTTGGGTCTATACAAGAAACACAAGTTTATTTCATTCAGCAAATGACTATTGGTCCCCCCTCCCCCCCGTAAAAAAAACCCTCAACAGTTCAAATCCCGAGATACACGACTGCT
>NW_011476535.1:38683-39049 GCF_000754665.1 Bison bison bison | reverse complement strand
GTGCTACAGGTGAGCTCGGGGGCTGCGCGAGCCTGCGCTGGCCATCCGGGGGAGGCCCTGGGGGCGCTTCGGCCCCCACGTGGCCCTGACCGCACGAGGGGTTCCTGTGTGGGAAAGAATGTTAGGCTGTGATAACTTGGCACCTTCAGAGACTTTGTAGAAAATGACACAGCGTATGTTTTGTGTGTGTGATTCATACACAGATCTTTTGTCATGAAATCAGACGTCTCTGCTTGTGAATGTGACACAATGTATGTACATGTTAAAGCATGCAATTTCATAAGTTTGATATGTACATACTTGTGAAATCTTAGGGGTTCATTTGTGTAAAGATAAACCATATTGGCCAGTGTTTGGTGGTGATGT
>NW_011476535.1:27067-38583 GCF_000754665.1 Bison bison bison | reverse complement strand
ACTGCTACTAAAAGGGCGATTGTGTGGGTATCATTCAGAGGTGGGTACCTTGGTCTGTACCCTCAAGGAGTATGATAAAAAGAAAAACAGTAGACCAGGCACAGTGCCCTGAATCTTAGCAGGAAAAAGGAGAGTTCCAGGCTGGTGATGTGCTCAGGTTCTTTTATAGAGCTGGCATTTATTTGAGTTGGCCCTTGAAGGTTGGAAAACGCTGTGAACAGGTGCGAGAGGCGGGGGCAGACAGTGCAGCAAGACTCCCAGCCAAGAGCAGTGGGAATCGTGGAGCCGGAATTAATTCACAGCGCTGTCTTCCCTTACTGCCTCTAGTTTTCCTAGGGAACGGCATGAAACTCTCTAAAGACTTAATATGTTCGTGTGTGAGGTGAGTCCTAGGACAGCAGCCTGTGTCCTAGGGTAGGTAGTGTGCCTCTAAAACAGTGGCAGTCAGGTGGATTAATGGTCATTACCTAAGAGCTCTCAAGTAAAAATATGGAACAGCTCACTGAGATTGGCTTGGCCAAAGAGGAAGAAACAGTTTATGAAAAATCCACACGTGGGTTAAGCACTTCTTAGGAAGCTAAATTTTTTGCCTATTATCTGTAGGCTGGAAGTAACCCTAACATTTTCACTGTTAACATTCTTCCACTGATAAACGTGATGATTCGTTACAATGGGTCTCCCCTATGCTTCACCATTATGAAGTAAGCAAGAGGTCTTTCTAAAGCAGCAGTGTAAAAGGGAGATTGCCCAGAACTCTCATTTACTTTGGCTTTGAAAATGCATGTTGAATACTGGGTTGTCCTTTTTCTGAAAGATAAATATCTCGTGGAAATAAAAGGTTATAAAATGCTCAGAGCCTGTCAGATTGCCTGGCCTGCCTGGTGAAAGGCAAGAACCCTTGGGACCAGGAGTCACAGTGCTCAGGTGTGCGTGCGCAGTGGTGTCTGACTCTGACCCTGTGGAGAGTAGCCCACCGCCTCCTCTGTCCATGGCGCTCTGAGGCAAGAATGCTGGGCTGGCTTGCTATTTCCCACTGCAGGGCATCTTCCCAACCCAGGACGTGAACCTGTGTCCCTTGCGTCTCGTGCAT
The DNA here is from genome assembly GCF_000754665.1 of Bison bison bison. Lineage (NCBI taxonomy): Eukaryota > Metazoa > Chordata > Mammalia > Artiodactyla > Bovidae > Bison > Bison bison. Next base: position 37,493 of record NW_011476535.1, on the reverse strand, counting down.
CAGCAGGTGGGTTTGTTAGCACTGGGCCACCTGGGAAGTCCGTCTGTACTCAGATCGGTCCTCAGCAAACCAGAGAAGATGCAGAATGGAAGTGGGAGTGAGGGGAGGACGAAGTGCCATAAGCACTTTTCCTGTGATTGTTTTATGTGCTGCTCACTTTTTAATCTCTAGTGTTTTCTCTGGAAACCGGCCCTCTACTTGACTTAAAATGCCAGCACCCATATAGGAAAGCAAATGTAATTTTGCCAAATGCCTTTTTAATCGTCAAGGACTGGTTTCTTCTGAGCCGAAATGTACCTTGGGATAGCATGCAGTGTGGGCGCCCCGCTCAAGCGTGCTGTCCCCCCGCTGTTGGGGATGAGTGTGCAGGGCGAGTGTGCGAGTTAGCAGACAGTGTCCTCTGAAGATTTATCCCGGCTCTGATTTCAGACGCATGGGACAGGTATGAGTCTTCTGGATGTTTGACAGTGGAGACTTTTGAAACTAAACTCGAGCATAATTTTAGTCACTAGGTTTTGCTCTGTCAAGTTAAAAGCTTTGTGCACCATCTGACACTGGAATTAAGCGCAAAGCATGTTAGATACAGGGAGATGTGGGGAGGGAAAGGTCACACTGTTTTTAGCTAGTTTCTAAAGGCCAGCTTAATGGGAGTTGGCCCTGCAACGTTCCATTCTGTTCTTTTCCATTCTTTTCTAGGAATAGCCCCTGCTTATTTTTAGGTTGTTACGTAAGAAGTATAAAATGCATTTGCTTTAGTTGGAGTTTCACTTTTATTTTGAAACAATACCCAATAAAGGAGTCTACTGTGAAATTCCAAGTAACCTTGTTTTAGATGTAAAATTGCAGAAGAAAATTTGGAAATGGGAGAATCTAGAAGAGGGGGAAATGGCCCCAGTGCTACCAGGACTTGACTTTGGTGTTTCTCTACTGTTTTTAACAAACTGCGCCTCTCGAGCCAGCATTTGCTGCGCCTCTCAAGCACATCTGCCCTCGAGTGCTCGATCAGTCGGCAGGCAGGCAGGCAGGGCTGCGGTGTCATCAGGCGCCGTGTGGGGTGCTCTGGTGCTCGGGGTTTTTAGCTCTGCTCTCAATCGATGCTACAGATCCACGGGGTCACTCCAGGTTTATAACCAGTATGTGACTTTCAGTTGCCCACCATCAAGTTTTATCTCTAATGACGGATATTCATTTACACTCACCCTGTAAGTCCCCTTAGTAACTGGGTTAACGCATGTGCACAATCGTAACAATTATGCAAAGTGTTTTTGTTTCATTTTTAATATATTTCATAATCATAATGCCTAAGTGTGTAGTTATCTGACTGTTTTTCTAAGCAGTATATTGGTTGGTTTTCTTCCTCAAGAATAACTATCCAGAAATATGCTGAACAAGGAATAAAAGCCATAAGTGCTGTTGAGTGGCTTCATGATGTCGTTTCTCATGTTTTGAAGATCTGACTGCAGCCATGAGCAGCAACGAGTGCTTCAAGTGCGGACGGTCTGGCCACTGGGCCCGGGAGTGCCCCACTGGTGGAGGCCGCGGTCGTGGAATGAGAAGCCGTGGCAGAGGTGGTTTTACCTCGGATAGAGGTATTTTTGTCGAATAAAGAATTCTAAAGTACTTCAGTATTCATGAGTATCAAGACTGGGCTAATTAGCCACGCATGCTTTGTCTCTGTCCAAAATAGGTTTCCAGTTTGTCTCCTCGTCTCTTCCAGACATCTGTTATCGCTGTGGTGAGTCTGGTCACCTTGCCAAGGACTGTGACCTTCAGGAGGATGGTAAGTGTTTAACCCTTCCTCTCCCGCCTTGGAGAGCCGGGCGAGGGGAGCGTGCTGGCGGTAGCTCCCCCTGGGGTGCAGCGCGGAGCCTGGCGCTGCCTGTGAGGTTACAGTCTGGCTCTGCCCTTCCCTACTGCTGAAGCCTGCTATAACTGTGGCCGAGGCGGCCACATCGCCAAGGACTGCAAGGAGCCCAAGCGGGAGCGGGAGCAGTGCTGCTACAACTGCGGCAAGCCCGGCCACCTGGCCCGCGACTGCGACCACGCCGACGAGCAGAAGTGCTACTCCTGCGGCGAGTTCGGGCACATCCAGAAAGACTGCACCAAAGTCAAGTGCTACAGGTGAGCTCGGGGGCTGCGCGCGCCTGCGCTGGCCATCCGGGGGAGGCCCTGGGGGCGCTTCGGCCCCCACGTGGCCCTGACCGCACAAGGGGTTCCTGTGCGGGAAAGAATGTTAGGCTGTGGTAACTTGGCACCTTCAGAGACCTTGTAGAAAATGACACAGCGTATGTTTTGTATGTGTGATTCATACACAGATCTTTTGTCATGAAATCAGACGTCTCTGCTTGTGAATGTGACACAATGTATGTACATGTTAAAGCATGCAATTTCATAAGTTTGATATGTACATACTTGTGAAATCTTAGGGGTTCATTTGTGTAAAGATAAACCATATTGGCCAGTGTTTGGTGGTGATGTTGGATGATCTCCTGTGGCAAGATTTCTGATTTTACGCTGTGGACTGCTCAGTTGAGTAGCTTTGCTGTCGGGTTCCTCCTCCTTGGTCTTGATTGAGGGGTTTAATAAGACTCACCGTGTGAGGAACACAGTATATACCTCACTCAGCATTGCCTTTTGTTTTGCAGTAACTGATCCCTCAGTACACTCTGACGTTCTCTGAGCGCTCTTGTGAAAGCTGTCTTAATTTCCTCTCCTAGGTGTGGCGAAACTGGTCACGTCGCCATCAACTGCAGCAAGACGAGTGAAGTCAACTGTTACCGCTGTGGCGAGTCAGGGCACCTTGCACGGGAATGCACGATCGAGGCCACAGCTTAATCGCTTTCCTTTGTCGCCCCTCCTTTTCTGATTGATGGTTGTATTATTTTCTCTGAATCCTCTTCACTGGCCAAAGGTTGGCAGACAGAGGCTACTCCCAGGCCAGTGAGCTTTACTTGCCGTGTAAAAGGAGGAAAGGGGTGGAAAAAAAATCGACTTTCTGCATTTAACTACAAAAAAAAAAGTTTATGTTTAGTTTGGTAGAGGTGTTAATGTATAATGCTTTGTTAAAGAACCCCCTTTCCGCGCCACTGGTGAATAGGGATTGATGAATGGGAAGAGTTGAGTCAGACCAGGAAGCCCGTTCTGGGTTTCTCGAATATGTTCCCATGTAGGAGGTAAAACCGATCCTGGAAGTGTCTGTGAGCTTCCATAAATAACTTTAATTTTAGCATAATGACTGCCTTGGATTGTCTGACCTCAGTAGCTATTAAATAACATCAAGTGACATCTGTACCAGGCCCTACATAGAACATACAGCTGAGTGGGAGTAAACAAAAAGACAAACACGCGTGTTAACGGCTGTGCGCGAGCACTCGGGATGAAAGCCTGAGCAGGAACGGCCTCACCGCAGCGTTGATGCAGGGCAAATAGATGGTGATGGCAACGGTGTAGAACACGTTCAAAGACTAACCCTAAAACCCAGAGTAAACATCTATGCTCAGAGTTAGCATAATTTGGAGCTATTCAGGAATTGCAGAGAAATGCATTTTCACAGAAATCAAGATGTTATTTTTGTATACTATATCACTTAGACAACTGTGTTTCATTTGCTGTAATCAGTTTTTAAAAGTCAGATGGAAAAAGCAACTGAAGTCCTAGAAAATAGAAATGTAATTTTAAACTATCCAATAAAGCTGGAGGAGGAAGGGGAGTTTGACTAAAGTTCTTTTTGTTTGTTTCAACTTTTCATTAATGTATATAGTGCAAAATGCCATATTAAAGGGGAGCCGAGGACCGGAAGCTGACAGTTTGGAGTTTTCTTTTTGTACTAACTCAGTCTCGTCTTCTGTAAGGAAATGTAGCTGTGAAAAAGCTTCAGAAGCTCTGTCAGCTCTGCAAGGACATAGACAGTTTAAGTCTTCTCGTCCATTATAATGATGGCCTTTAGTTCCACGTTGACTGGGAACAGTTCTGACACCATGGATGGTCTTTGTTAAAGTTTTTTTTTTTTTAATGTGGACTCTCTTTAAAGTCTTCATTGAATTTGTTACTATATTGAAGTTGTTTTATGATTTTTTGGCCTCAAGGTGTGTGGGATCTTGGCTCCTGGGCTGGGGATGAACCTGCGCCCCTGGCACTGGAAGGAAGGCCTAACGTGCTGGCCCACCGGGAAGCCCCACCGTTACAGTCACAGCATTTCAGATTCTCCTGGACTCACCGGGCTCTGAAACGTTGGCTTCCTTGTGTTTTCTCTTAGGGTCTGATCTAGAGTTGACATGGACCTTAGAAGTCATTTAACGAACTCACTATACATGAGTTCCTAGAAGCTTAAATTGCTTGAAGAATGTGCAGCTGCCTGGAACCTCAAGTACCCTTCCTCTCTACGGGCTCTGAACGCCCCTGCCCTGCCCCGTAGCTGGCGCCCCGAGCTTCCCAGGGTGGTTCGTTGGCCCCTTCATCCTGCCGGGCGGCTTCCTCACCTCGCGTGTGCTGTGTGTGCGGCACGCTGCGTGTGATCCAGTCAGTGTGTGGTGGTGGTCACGCAGCGCTGTGGTCACCAGAGCAGCGAGAAGGTGAAACCCCAGCGCCAGTGCATTTCCTTATGAGTGTGCAAGCTTACAGTTTTGTTTTGCTTGTGTGGTTGGGTTGCATTCTTTTTGGCTGAGTTGCACGACATGGGATCTTACTTCCATGTGTCTCTGGCCTGGAAGCTTGCGGTCTTTAACCTGGGACAGCCAGCGAAGTCCCTTTGATATTTTTATGAAGCCAGTGTTGTATCTCAGATGTTAAGTATGTTTGAGATCATGATAATTTTAGTTTTCTGGCACAAGTACGAAACAGTGATGTTGCATTTCATCAGTTTTACTGCTGATAGAGAACTTGACTTCTTGCATTGAAATGACAAGCGTTTTCCCTTGAAAAGTCAGTAATCTATCTTCCTGTTCTTTATGTACAGTGGGAAAGATGAAGACGTCGCTCCCTGGTTCAACAAAACCAGGTTGTACTAAGTGGTACAGTGCCCTTGAGGGTTTTGAAGATTCTGGTAAATAAGAGTATCATCCACTTAGGAAGAGTTGATTTTTTTTTTTAGATAGAAATAGTCAAATTTCTATTGCGGTTGTAGGGAAAACAGTGCCTTGAAAGATTTTGTCTGGGATGTTGGTAGCTGTTGTGTTTGAGTTATTTTGACTATTTTATATGTTAAATTATTCATGGAACAGGCTGTCCTTGACTTTAAAGCAGTTCCACGGTCAGTAGGTGAGGCTTCTAATGAGACATTGTTGTCTACTCTTAAGTGTCAGAGGCAAAGTCTTAAATTCGGGCTGTCAGAGAAGTCAGTAGCGTGTACCTGTACCGTCTGTTCCCTGTTCTGGAATCTGTTTCCCTTAATTATGTATCAGTACTGGTCGTGTCCATCCTTGTTAAACTTAACTCTGTCATTTTTTTAAACCTGGTAGAAATTCTAGTTGTCAAAAAGATTTTGAGCATGTTGTTTATTGCTAAGTCACTTCAGTTGTGTCCAACTCTGTGTGACCCCATAGATGGCAGCCCACCAGGCTCCCCCATCCCTGGGATCCTCCAGGCAAGAACACTGGAGTGGGTTGCCGTTTCCTTCTCCAATGCATGAAAGCGAAAAGTGAAAGCAAAGTCTCTCAGTCGTGTTCGACTTAGCGACCCCACGGACTGTAGCCTACCAGGCTCCTCCATCCATGGGATTTTCTAGGCAAGAGTACTGGAGTGGGGTGCCGTTGCCTTCTCTGACGTTTATTGGACTCATGTAACTGCTGCAACCGTTTAAAACATTTTTAACAACAGTTTATTAGAGTAGGTGTTAACACCTCTGTTAGAATTAAAGAGGCTAGCACTGGGCATGACTTCTCAAGGTGGGTACCGAGCAGTATTTTGTAAGATGCTCGGTGACTCCCAGGATAAGAAGGCAAGGTCATGGCCCCAGTGGTGTGGTTATAATTTGAGAACAACTCAGTCCAGAGCTTGTGCTCTGACTTACGAAGCTTCATGTACATTTAATTCTCCTTGTTACTTGCCTTAGAATTGAAAGAAATTACACTGACTGTAACAGCTTCCCGTCTGTTCATTTGCACCTCCGCTACTAACCTTGGGAATGAGCTTGACTGCTTGCAATCTCGGTAAAGGTTTTGGTCACAAGCTGTGGTGCCACACCTGTCCCCTGAGCAGGCTGGTAACATATGTGAGGGTCACAGTGGTGTCTTCAACATCACAAATGTCGTGTTTTCACATTTGGGTTTCTGCTCTTGTGCTTGTGAAAACATACCTCCCTAGACGGGCCTGAGGTGACCGAGGCAGCTGCAGTGAGCGAAGTGCACACCCTTCAGCTGGTCGGGCTGCTTCTGTGTTCACTGCCGTGTCTTCCATGGAAGGTACTTGGCAGTATCAACCACGAACCCTGGCCTGGAACCTGACCACTCTGGTCACCAGAGAACACTGTTGGGCAGAGAATTTGGTGGCAGAGGTAATAACTTCAGCGGCTTCTCAGTAGGCCTTCCCCAGTTCACCGAGCTTGGCTTCCTTAAGGAGCAGGGCTCCCTGCGCTTCTCTCCACGCTGCCTCGCGGCCCTTCCTCCCCAGCCGAGCTCTCCACCGCCTTCAGCTTCACAGCTGCAGTCAGCTTGCCCTCTCACGCCCTGTCATGACAGTTGCTGGAACAAGATGAACCCAGGTCTCCTGTATTGCGGGCAGATTCTTTACCATCTGAGGCACCAGAGAAGCGCTGTCAGTCTGGAGATGGGAACTACGTCTGTACTTCCTGGTCAGGCCACAGAGGTGTGTGCATTAGGCCCAGATTTTTCAGCACTCCCATGTCTGAGGCAGCCTTGTTTGATGACTGGAGCTTCAGGGAGCCTTCCAACCAAGGATTGATGAGAGCCGGATGAGTGTGTCAAGGTCTAGAGAAGATTTCCAGCTGATTGATTAGAGGGATGGGCATTTCTTTCGGGGGTGCTGTGCTGGGCCTCCGTTGCTGCATGGGCTTTTTCTGGTTGTGTGGAGCGGAGGCCTACTCCATAGCTGTGGGGTGCGGGCTGCTCATTGCAGGGGCTTCTGTTACCAGCTCTAGGGTGCGTGAGCTTCAGTAGCTTTGGCTCCCGGGCTCTAGAGCACAGGCTCAGTGGTTGGGGTGCACGGGCTTAGTTGCTCCGAGGCATGAGGGATCTTCCCAGATCAGGAATCACACTCGATCGGGAGATGGACTCTACAACTGAGCCACCGGGGAGCCTGGGGTGGACCTTTGTTTCAGTGCTTGCAGGTGTTATTTTCAGTTTGGGGAAGTGAAACTCTGCAAATGATGTGGTCTGTTTAAATGCAGATGAGGTGACACTTGTCCAAGCTGAGGCCATTTGCTTATTCACTAATATTCTGGGTGAAATATTTGGCAACAGGAAGCTGGATACAGCAGAGGTCAGAGGTGGCAGTCACCGACCGTGAGAGTTGCGTGTGTGACTTCTAACACCTGGCTAAGTCAGTTCTCACCTCCCCCAGCTATCTCAGTACCTGGATCTCCAAAACTCTCCTGGTTTTAGCAGCAGAGCCTTGCTCGTGTTTGAAGCTGTGTAGCAGCGTGTAGGCTGGAGACCACACTGAAATCTCTGCTCGGGGTCAGTTGTTGGCTCATACTTGAAACTCAGCCAGTAGTTCTGAGCTCATCTGTAAAGTGAAGAAAAGCTGTCTTGCAGAATCACTGCGATAGTGATTGGGTGACAAGAGACATCGTTGGTAAAGGGTCAAATAATCAGTTGTACCTGTTTGTTTTCAAACTTCCTGCAGTGCCACCACACTACATGCTGCTGAGAGGAGCACCTCTCAATGTCTGGCAACCCTGAAATGGGGTGGGATGAGCCAGTTATCAAACGCTTGAGTGTTGGGCCACTAACTGCAGACTCCCGGAGGCAGCGGGTCGTGCGGTGGAGCTGGTCAGCCGGCAGGTGGAGGAGCTGCTGTAGGAGGCCGGGTGGGCTCTGCCCCTCGGGACAGCAGCAGCAGCTGGGCTCTGCCCCATTGGAACCGCCCACTGCGTCACACTTCGTTTAACGCGTTCTTGTCTAACCCTGAGCCGCATTTTGAAAATCAGCTTTTCTTGGGCATTTAGACCTTGATTCAAAATTAGTTCCCATCCTAAACTTTGATTATAAATGCAGTTTCGCTTTGGAAATTTGAAGCAGAAACACTACAAGTATAATGGATTAAAGTCTTATTAGTAACTGATATTTTTCTTAAAATTTTGGGATGCTCCAATCATACCCCTTCCCAAGGATTCTACCATAACTCATTTTTACTCTTTTCTTGGCTGTAATTCTATTAGACCCAACAGAATACCATTCCCTCATGAGCATGGGAGTTTCTGGTATTCTGCTGGTTAACTCTAGGCTGGAACAAAGCAGCCCAAAGTTGACTGAAACCTGCAACACAGCTGTGAGATGCAGTCCTCTCAGGAGAGCTGTGTTATTTTAGTCTCATACTGTCATCTTTATTTTCCACTGAGAACACAAGGCTCCAAGGTCCATTCAGATTACAAGGAGGCTCTGCTAACTTCCAGGGCTTGGGCTTGGAGGACCAGGACACGTACGTGAAGGGAGGGCATGCTTCCGCCTCAGATGGACCTTGTCACCATCTCATCCTAACATCACCAAAAGTGTCATCCCATCAAAGTTACAAGTCTGGTCGGCTACAGAGGCCCCCGTCTCTGTCTTAAATTAGGTATGGGTGAGAGGTGGGTACAATTCAGCCTGGGGCATCACTCCTGTCGGTAGCTTTGTGATTTGCTCCCCAAGATGAGTGGGAGGCATAAGGCCCCAGGGAAAAGACACAGGACACTGCCCTTCAGGACGGGAGACTGGAAGGAAAAGGCCTCACTGGTTTCAACCGGTTACAGAACCCAGCGGGGCAAGCGGTGTTAGGTTTTAGGGCCTGAGCACATCCTCTGGGCCTGAGCTGCCTCCCCAGGAGCCATCGGTTCCTTTCCATGAAGGGTAGCACCTGTTAATGGCTGCACACTTTGATCAGCCTGTTTCCTGCCCCTAGAATCTTCCGGGATTAAAAGCCCTCTTTTGTACCCTCTGTCACTTGCCATCCAAGCTGGCACTGGTTCTGCTGGTGTGAAATGTTCAACCTTGGGGATCTCCTGCGTGCGTCATGGGAATTAACTCCATCTGACAAGAGGTTTCTCTGTACATCTCCCCTGGATAACCCATCTGTATTCCTGGCTTCTGCTGAGATGGTTGAAAGTGGCCATCAGCCTGGAAGAGAGCCCCAAAGCTCACAGTGCTAAAGCAGCGAAGTTTTCGGGCAAGGCACATCCACACTTTGCAAGGCACCACCTAAGTGGCACAAATTCCTTCCACTCCATTCCCATAGGCCAGGGTTTCCTGGCAAGCCCACACCTGGCTGTCAGGAAGGTGGACGACGGACTGTGGCAGGACAGCCTGAACTTGCCCCTGGTGTTCCAAGCACTCGTCCGTCCTGTCTGAACCACAAACGTTGGCTGCGTGCCCCGATGGCCTGTGCTTCCCGGCTGCAGCCGGAGCACCCCGCAAAGATTAGGCCCCGTGTCGCAGGAAGTTGCTTCCGCAAAGTACCATGCTGGCCGAGGGGGAGGTGCTGGAACTAGCCGAAGTGCCCACCCGGACCCTGAAGTGGCCACCGGGGCTCTGCGGGAGGAGCCCCCAGGTCCATCCCTAGCGATGGCCTCTTTGCCTCCCTGGTCCTGGACTAAGGCCCTTCTGATCCCCGCGACGTGCCCAGTACCCACCGACTGAGCTCCGGCAGTAGCGGCCCTTTTCGCCCCCGGGCCTTACGTTTATTTTAAAAGGGTGACCTCAAGCCTTGGTCCAGCTTGGACAGACCCCGCGATTCCAGGAGAAAATCTCAGAAGCACAGACCCGAAATAAACGCCTGAGGGGAGGGGGAGCTGGCGAGGCAACCTCCCGCCACTGGCGAGCATGCGGGCCGCGGGAGGGCCCCCCGTCCACTCAGAGGGCTGAGGACGAGGAACTTCCAGCGGCGTGTCTCCGCTCCACGACGTGACGGAGCAGCAGGGACGCGGACCTCCAGGGGCAGCCACGGCCCAAGCAGCCTCACCCAAGACGGCGGGACGCGAGTTATCACGGGAAATCTCGCCGTTGTTATCGCGAGAGCAATACCAGCACCACCACCGCCCCACCACCCCGGTCCTAGTTGGAGACGCTTCCGTTCCGTAGCGCAAGCGCAGTTCTGCCGCGCCCCTAATTTTCGTGCGCACACGTCGGTGCGACGTCCTGTCGCCCAGGGAAGGCTGCCAACGGGAGCGCGCCTGCACTTCCTTCCCGTCCCCTGGTCAATTCTGAGTTTCGCTTCCGGTTCCTCACTTCCGGTCCCTTAGTTATCCTTCCGACTGGGAAGCCGGTGGATAGGGAAG
>NW_011476535.1:24198-26867 GCF_000754665.1 Bison bison bison | reverse complement strand
CTCCTCCGGCCTCGCGGCGGGAAGGCCCCGTGTCCCGAACGCGGGCGCCGGAGCCCGGGGGCTCCGGCGCCCGCGTTCGGGACACGGGGCCTTCCCGCCGCGAGGCCGGAGGAGGCGGGGGCAGCCCCCCCAGGGCAGGGTCCGGGGACGGGAGGACGCGCGGGTGCGTTGGTGACCGTGACGTTCTCACCAAGCGAAGCGCCCGTGCGAGGAGCTCGGCTCAGTAGCAAGTGATCGAAGGCGTCATGGAAGTCTGTCGGTTGATGAGAAACCAGTGCGCAGAAAGCAGCCTTCTCCGCTCTCCAGCCCTGGAAGATCATGCCCCCCGTCTCCCATTACTCCTTCACACTGGCCGCCTCAGCCCGCAGGCTCTCGTTTCCGAACTCTGACAAGCGTGGGGAGTTTCCTCTCTCCGTTCCCTAGCAGAGGAGAAGGGGCCCTGGCTTTGGATGTTTCTGACAAACTGGCCATCACACACACTCCTTTTTGTGGGTTTCCATAACCCTGGATTTCGTTGTTGTTCGCTTGCTCAGTCGTGTCCGCCTCTGCACACCCGTGGACCGCAGCACTCCGGGCTCCCCTGACCTCCACTCTGTCCCTGAATTTGCCCTAATTCATATCCATTGAAAGTGTTAGCCTCTTAGTCCTGCCCGACCCTTCGTGTCCCTGTGGACTGTAGCCCGCCATGGGATTCTCCAGGCAAGAATACTGGAGTGGGTAGCTATTCCCTTCTCCAGGGCATCTCCCCGACTCTGGGAACGAACCTGGGTCTCCCGCGTTGCAGGCGGATTCTTTACGGTCTGAGCCACCAGGGAAGCCCTGAAAGACTGAGGGCAGGAGGAGAGGGGGCAACTGAGGATGAGATGGTTGGATGGCATGGCCGACTCAATGGGCATGAGTTTGAGCAAACTCTGCAAGATAGTGAAGGACAGGGAAGCCTGGCATGCTGCAGTCCATGGCGTTGCAAAGAGTCAGACACGACTGGGTGACTGGACAGCAGCCACAGATGTCCACTGAGTTGTAACCCTGGTTACGTCCCCTTGTCAAATGATTCATTGTGCTGGGGAGGGAGGTTCCTCCGACTTCCCTCAGAAGGAAGGATCGTGGCCAGATTCCTAGTGCCCATCATGGCGTTTCACAAATTACATTAGATATTGAGACTCTATAGGCTTTAATGAAGTAGGTAGGACACAACCTCAGCCTTCAAGAAGGTGGCTTCTCCTGAGAGAGCCTCTCTGTTTCTTTCCTTAGTAGATGTTGTGTTCATTTATCTATCAAGCACTTAGCAAGTTTGTTGCTGTGTCACTTGTAAGAAAAAGTCAGAAAGACTTAAGCGGAGCTCACGCTTGCTGAGCACCTGTACACTGCCTCGCTGACGTCTTCACGTATTTATCTGAACCATCCTGACGCCTCTGTGAGGTAAAAGGTCCCATCCCTGCCTAGAGGTGGGGAAGCCGAGCCTGAGAGAGGATTTCTCAGGGATGCTAAGTGGGAGAGTGGAGAGACACTCAGGTCCTGGACTCAGCACGTGCTCTCCTTACACTGCAACCCAGAAAACGTGTTCCCTGCCTGACGCTGTGTTTCAGGGATAAGTGACTGCCCTAAGTGCAACAATTTCCATAAAACTCACTTGTAAAAGCCAGTCTTTCCTTCCTCAAGTTCCACTGGCAGAGAACAGAGAGTTGTGATGCTGGGTGGAAAGTGTCTGGTAGGTATAGACCCAGACAAAGGGGAGCAGCCTAGCTGGGAAGAAGGGGTGACGGGAGAATTATCTGGGATGATGATGAAACAGGTGGATTCTGAAGGAGGGGTGGTCAGATCCAAGGGCGTGGTCACGGTGGAGGAGTTTAGGTAGAGAGAGCGGCTGAGTCAAGTCACGGGATTTGGGCATCTTTTGATTTTTGTTGTTATTGCTGTGGTCATGTTTCTGACTGTGTCCTGGTGAAGCATTTCTTTAAGTAAAACCTTTTTCTAAAAAGTAAAAAGCTTTTTAAAACACGGACATTTTTCTTCCCCTCTCTTTTCCTTTTAGGCCCGAAACGCGGAAAAGGCCATGTAAGTATCAAGTCCCTTTTGTCTGCAAATTTTATGCTGCTTGATTGCCAGCTTGGAGCTCTTTTTCTTTTTGGTCTTTGGGTACACGTCTCTTCTTCTCCCTGTGTTGAAGTAGCGTGCACACATCTGCCCATGTATTTATCTCCCCTGAAGTGTTTTCTCGCCGCTCCCAGAACTTACGCTGAAGGGGAGGCGGGCCTGTGAGAGCCGCAGTCCATCATGCCAGTGTTTTAATACCGTAGCGGGGCGCTGAGCTTCCCACTGTCCTTACCTGCTGTGTGGGTAGAGGGGATATGGGGGTGTTCAGGAGTACAAGTCCGTATGAACCCTGCTCTTTGGAACATGGAAAGCCATGATGTCTCTGGTTGCTTGACAGCAGTGTGTATGTGTGTATATGAGTGAGGAGCGGCAGCTAACATGGTCATGAGCAGACCTGCCCGTCCAGGAACTTGGCTGATGAGAGGCCTGTGAGCAGGATCTAACGGTCTTCTCTCTTCCCGGTAGGACGGCCTTAGCAAGATTTCGCCAGGCTCAGCTGGAAGAGGGGAAAGTAAAGGTTGGTTTAAAGCTTCCTCGTGGGTTTTCCAGTAGGAAGGACGAGCGCAGGCAGACTT
>NW_011476535.1:23657-24098 GCF_000754665.1 Bison bison bison | reverse complement strand
CAGACTCCAGACCCTCCTCTTCTCGCCTGTGCTTCCCCGTATCCTAAGAGTCTGTTCACCTGAGGCCCAGGTGAAGCGCCCTGTCGCGGGGGCCGTGTGATGATCTGTATCCTTGGTGACGGGATGCTTGGGTCTCCCTGCTATCCCAGCCCGGGCTCATGCTGAGTAGTAGAAAGTGAGGTATGCTCTGGGAAGCAGCTCTAACCTGAGACCAGCGGATGGCCTCCGCTCATGGAGACTCAGCCAGGTTAGGGGTCATATACGCTGTTCTCTGAGTACTTTTGTTTTTTAAAAGCATCCGCTCACCTGCCCCTGCACCCACACATACAGCGGTGTACACACAGGCGCGTACAGCTGTGTACACACAGGCGCGCGCATATGTGTCTGTTCTAGACCCTGACGGCTGTCGTCGCTTACGGTCGTGTAGACGTGCCGTGCGAT
>NW_011476535.1:16686-23557 GCF_000754665.1 Bison bison bison | reverse complement strand
CGTGTAGACGTGCCGTGAGATGGGTATAGCTGGGTGCACTTCGCGTCTGTCTGTGACCCCTGACCCCGAACAACCCAAGTTTGCGCCGCGTGGATTCACTTACACAGATATTTTCCAGCAGTAACTGCTGTGGAGCTACACGGTTGTGGTTGGTTGAATCTGTGGTTGCAGAGGAACCATGGATCCTGAGGGCTGACAAAGTTAGACTCGGGTTAACCCCCGCTTTGCTCACAGTCGTGCTCAAGCGCAGTGGACTTTCACCCTGAGTATTGGCCCCCCACCCAGGGATGATGCGGGGAGGGTTTTTGCCTGTGCAGTTGTTTCCTACGGAAAGATTGCAGAGTGAGCCTGAATGCTTGCTGAAAGCCGCCGGGGACTGAGGCTGCAGGTGTCTTTGGACTGTCAGACATCTGAGGCTTCAGGAGGGAGTCAGCTGTGGTGCCGCCCGAAGCTGGTAATTTCACACAGAATATGCCACACGCGTGCTTTGCTTTTCCTCAGGAGCGAAGACCCTTCCTCGCCTCAGAGTGCGCTGAGCTGCCTAAAGCCGAGAAGTGGAGACGACAGGTGCGGTCTGGGTGAATTCGATCTTAGCAGAAACAACAAGTCTCTGAATTCTACTACCTGCAAGACTCTTAAACCACATTTCTAAGCATTTTTAATTACATATTTCTTATGGTTTCAGACTTACTCAAAAGTCATAAAAATGTATTACCTTTTATTTTTTTTCATAGATCATTGGAGAGATCTCAAAAAAAGTGGCTCAAATTCAGAATGGTAAGCCAGCCTGTCTCTTTAAAGTGCTTGATTCTCACTTCTCCAGTTAGGCGTAGGGGCATCAGCCCCCTCTCAGTAGTCGGTGGGACAGGAGTAAGGACAGGAGAACTAAGCAGTACTGGCAGGCAGTTTGACCTACTTGCCGTGTATAGAGCACTCACCTCACGAAGAATACACTTTCTTTTTGAAGAGCAAATGGAATATTCACCAAAATAGAGCATATTTTGGATTGTAAAATAAATGCTAGCAAACATAAAATGATTAAAATTTTGCAAAGTATAATTTACTGATTAAAACACAGTTAATGTAGAAATCGGTAACAGAAAGATACCTGGCAACTTCCTAAATATTTAGAAATTAAACATACTCCTAAACAACCCATATACCTACAGGAAAACCTCAAGAAAATTAGAAAATATTTTAAATTGAGTGATAATGAAAATGTAATGTCAGAATTCAAGGTATGAAAAAAGCAGTGCTTAGATGAAAATTTATAGCGTTAAAATAAAATAAGAAAGGTCTCAGGTCAGTGATCCAAGCTTCTCCCCTAAGAAACCAAAAAGGAAGAGCAAATTAATTCCAAAGTAAGCAGAAGGAAAGAAGGAAACAGAAGATGAGTAGAGAGATTAGATCAAAAGTGGGCTGAGTAAAATCGGCGAACTTCTAGTCCAGTTAGACTGATCAAGAAAAAAAGACACAGGTTGGAAACAGCAAGAATGAAATTGGGAATGTCACTACTCTCTAACCATTAAAAGGGTAAGGGGACATTAGATACAACTTTAGGGCTATCACTCAGCAACTTAGATGAAATGGGCCACTTCTTAAAAGACACATGCTAACATACTGGTTCCTAACCATTGGCAGTGTTACCCCTCCAACCTCCCCCCACCCTGGAAATTTCGTGATATCTGGAGGGGGCTTTATTTATTAGAGAAATTGAATTCATAGTTAAAAACTTTCCAGCAAAGAAGATTCCAGACCCAGATGGCTTCACTGGCCAGTTCAGATATTTAAGAAATACCAGCTGTACAGCTTCTTCCAGAAGAGTGAAGAAGGAACACTTCCTAATTTACTTTTTTATATATTTTAGTATGTGTTCCCTTGATCCTGAAATCAGAAAAAGACATTACAAGAAGAGAAAAAAACTACAGACCAATATTCCTTACTGAATTTGGCCATAAAAATCTCAACAAAGAATTGCATGGTTGATTCAGCATTCAAAAATTAATTCACTGTGTCATCATTTTAAAGAATAAAAACCACATCATCTCAGTCGGTGCAGAAGTCTTTGACACAGTTCATCATTCATCCATAAAAACTCAGCTGACCAGGAATAAACCAGAACTTCTTCCTTTCCCTGATAAAACACTTTGACCAAAAAGCCTGTGGCAAACATCATGCTTAATGCGGCAAGATTGGATGCTCTCCCCCAGGATCAGGAGCAAGGTGAAGACTCCTTTCTCACCCCTTCCACTCAGTATTGCACTGGAACTCCTGGCCAGTACAGTAAAGCAAGAAAAGGAAATAAAAGACCCAGAGACTGAAAGGAAGAGAAATGCTCTATTCCGAGATGACTTGATTTTCTGTGTAGGAAATTCCAAGGAATCTACAGAAGGATTTCCACAGTGAGCAACTGAGTTTAGCCAGATGACAGACTAAAAAGTCCATATAAACAAAGTCAGTTCGATTTCTGTATTAGCAGGAACATTTGGAACTAGAGCATGTTTCAAAGTGTTATTTACAGAAGCATCAAAAGGCAAGAAGCGCTTAGGTATGAATCTAGTAGGATACGCACATGGTCTGCACGGTAAGAGCTGAAGCAGCGATGCCAGGTAGTCAAGAACCAGTGAAATGCAGACATAGTGTTTGTGAAGGGCAAGACTCAACATCTGAAAGAGCTCAGCTCTTCTCCTTTTTACCATGCATCACAGAACCCCAGCATGGTTTTCCAGTTTCTGTTGACAAACTGTAAAATTCACAGCTTTGCCTTTCCGTGTGAAGCTGTCTGCAGCCAGAAGAACTTTGAAGAACAAAACTGGAGTACCCATAATATCTAATTTGTGATTCAGTGTAAAGCTAAAGGTGTCAAGATAACAGGGTCCTGGTGAGAGACAGACAGACCAGGGAACAGAATAAGGAGTCCAGGCGTAGGGGCACACGCGTGTGGTCTGCCAACCTGACAAAGGAACAGAAGCGATTCAGGGGAGGAAAGAGGCCATCTCCCTCCCTGTGGGCACAGGGTGCTTCACGTCAGCACGCCGGGGATCCCTGACCGTCGTCCCGCCTCTGGTGGGACGCCCCAGTCACCAGTGACAGCGCCTCAGCAGCCTCCTGTGCTGTCCCCTCAAATCCGCCCCTTGGGCTCCTTGTCAGAGGTGTTCCCGGGGACCGGCAGGCTGCTTTGCTGACGCTGCCTCCCTGCGTCCTAGACGCTGAGCGCCCCATCGCTGAGATGTGATGTGTTAGTGCTGGTGTAAATGGAGCTGCAGGACAGCTTCAGTTTGTATTTCTCTGGATGCTAATGGGGAGGAAGTTTTTTTCAGAGTTTTTCTGGCGCCACTGGAACTCTGTTCACGATCATCACCCTTCCGTGATTTCGGGGTGGATGGTTTTTCTCGTAAGCTGAAGTACTGTTTTTGCGTTGCCCACCTCTGTCGGTGTTGACATTCACTCACGGGTGTGACATGAAGCGGTGTTTTCAGGAAATGATACGACATTTCTCTTTTCTTAGCTGGTTTAGGTGAATTCCGGATTCGAGACCTGAATGATGAGATTAACAAGCTGCTGCGAGAGAAAGGACACTGGGAGGTCCGGATCAAGGAGCTGGGTGGCCCTGACTACGGGGTGAGTAAGCAGCGGCCCAGGGCCCGGCTCGGGGGCTTTCTAGGCAGGGTGGGTCCTGTCTTACTGCAGCCCCCGCAGGCCTGCCTGGGAGAGGCCCTTGAGAAATGAAAGGAGCCTGGAAGGGCCTGCTGTGTGTGCACGGGAACCGGGAAAGCACAGGGCCAGTGGTGGAGAAGGCCCCAGTGCGGGCCTGGGAGTGTGTACCGGCCAGGCGTCCGGAGTGAGCTGCTCCGTCTCCCCAGGCCCCGTGGAGACGACCTTGGCGCTGCACGTGCGTCTCTGAGCTCCTTGAGAATTGGGACGGCCCTTCCACCGCAGCGTCTGTGCTTGAGGGGGCCCTGAGACAGGCTGCTCCGTGCTTGCTTTGAGTTCTTTTTTTCCCTCTGGATTCTTTAAAGGCAGTATTTTAGAACAGTGACTTCCAGGCTTTTAGGACCCTGACCCTGTATGTGTCTATAAATCACACACGGCCACTGTATCACAGCCCAGCAACATGCAGATGTGCTGAGAAGATGCCTGGTGTGCGCTGCTGCACTTTGGTATTTTCTGTTCTGTTCTATTTTGATTTTGTAAAAGTTGACAGTTGTGACCCATGTAGTGGATTTCCTGACCCAGACCTGCCCCGTTTGCCCAGGTCTTTGAACCAGCTGTGTCTGGTCAGTGGGCTGTCATGTAAGAAACGTGGGCGGCGTTTCTGTGTCTTAGTCCGGCCCCCTCTTAACACAGAGCCATAATCCTCAGCGCAGCGCCTGGCCTAGCCGAGGCGTCCGTCTTCCCACTCCCTGAGCACGTGCTGGGAGCGTTGCCTCTGCACCCTCGTTCCCTCTGTGACCCTGGTTTTCTCCGTCAGACGGCGGTCGTGCCGCTTGTTACCCTCCTGGAGGGTTACAGAAGCTCCCAAGTCAGTAGTGACGCTTCTGTCTATTTCCTTCTGGAGCTTTTTAATGTGAAAGAAGTTGATGTTTACTTCCTGGGTGTAAAAGTGACACGCTGAGCCGCATTCACCTCTGGCTCAGTCATCTGGCTGTTTCACCGCGATCCACGCCTCATGGCCACCTGCAGTACAGAGCCTCGTCCAGACGCACCGCCTGTGGCCTGCGGCTGTTACCGTCATCGTTTTTAACGGATGGGGTTCCATCTTCTCGGAGAAGGCGATGGCGCCCCACTCCAGTCCTCTTGCCTGGAAAATCCCATGGATGGAGGAGCCTGGTGGGCCGCAGTCCATGGGGTCGCTAAGAGTCGGACAAGACTCAGCAACTTCACTTTCACTTTTCACTTTCTTGCACTGGAGAAGGAAATGTCAACCCACTCCAGTGTTCTTGCCTGGAGAATCCCACGGACGGGGGAGCCTGGTTGGCTGCCGTCTATGGGGTCACACAGCGTCGGACACGACTGAAGCGACTTAGCAGTTCCATCTTCTGGATATTTCATTTCTCCTCCTCTTCTACTAGTTGTCATTTAGATTTTTTGCAGCTTTTTAAAGCTTTGTTTTTTCTTCGTTTAACATTGTGTTGTAAGCAGTTTCTCAGCCAGTATAAGTGTTTGATATGAACCGTCATTTGTCAGCTATAGAATATATTCCACCCGTGAACATACTATAATTTATTTAAATCATCCTCTTACCATTAGGTATTTAGGTTGATTTTGAAAGGATTAAAAAAAGTACCAAAGTGTATTTTTGTGTCCATTAATATCTGCTACTTTTAGCATCACTGTCTTCAACTATATCTGCAAACATGGAAATAGTGGGTTTACAGATCAGATCCATTTTCTCTTTTTCCTTCCCCATAAGAAAGTTGGCCCTAAAATGCTGGATCACGAAGGGAAGGAAGTCCCAGGAAATCGAGGCTACAAGTACTTCGGAGCAGCCAAAGACCTGCCTGGCGTCAGAGAGCTGTTCGAGAAAGAACGTGAGTGGCTGGCGTTGGCGAGGCTGTCAGCCTAGGTCTCGGTTCTGGTTGTAAGTGATGCTGTGTGCAGGGCACTCTTCGTGTGCTCAGCTGCGCGGCAGCCCCATGTCGTCAGGGTATTATCGTTCCCAGGGTTTAAATGGGAACCCTCGAGCACTGGGCTTTGAGGCGGCAAGCCCAGGGCACACCTTGGGCGGGAGCGGGAACCCAGGGCTGCGGGCACCAGATTGCAGGCCCTGCACACACTCGTCTCCGAGTGAACGCAGAGGTACTGTGGGCGCAGGGACACTGAGCGTGGAGACGCTGTGGGCGCAGAGATGCTGTGGGCGCGGAGCCTCCCGGTTGGCGCCTGTCGGGGCGGCTCAAGTCCATGCAGTCAGGTCCATGTTTCAGGTACTTGTTGGGCTGAAAAAGCTGTTAACGGAAGGACTGACGCCACCTCGGGCCAAGGCTGCTGTGCGCTGGGAGAAGAGAGGGTCCGAGTCAGACACCCTGGCTCTGGGCACCTCCAGAATGCCACTGGTCTGGACTGCCTGTGTCTGATTTTTGACTTTTTGAAAAGCAGTCCAAGCATCCCATAGGAAAAAGTGTGGAAAGCAGAGAAGGGCGAGACCAGGATTCCTCCCACTGCTGGTGTTCTGCTGACCCTTTCCGAGTCTACTTTCATGAAACCCCACTTGTTCTCTTTTTTGGCCTCCCTGGGAGGCTTGTGGGATCTCAGTTCCCTTACCAGGAATTGAACCCGGGCCCTGTCAGTGATAGCCTGGAATCCTAACCGCTGGACCAGCAGGGACCTCCCAAGCCCTGCTTCTTCTTAAATTCATTCTGTGTGCAAGCTGGCTCTGCATGTGTCATTCACATTGCTTAGAATCGTTCAGAATTTAAACATCATCAGATCAGATCAGTCGCTCAGTTGTGTCCGACTCTTTGCCACCCCATGAATAGCAGCACGCCAGGCCTCCCTGTCCATCACCAACTCCCGGAGTTCACTCAGACTCACGTCCATCGAGGCAGTGATGCCATCCAGCCATCTCATCCTCTGTCGTCCCCTTCTCCTCCTGCCCCCAATCCCTCCCAGCATCAAAGTCTTTTCCAATGAGTCAACTCTTCACATGAGGTGGCCAAAGGACTGGAGTTTCAGCTTTAGCATCATTCCTTCCAAAGAAATCCCAGGGCTGATCTCCTTCAGAATGGACTGGTTGGATCTCCTTGCAGTCCAAGGGACTCTCAAGAGTCTTCTCCAACACCACAGTTCAAAAGCATCAATTCTTCAGTGCTCAGCCTTCTTCACAGTCCAACTCTCACATCCATACATGACCACAGGTAAAACCATAGCCCTG
>NW_011476535.1:15575-16322 GCF_000754665.1 Bison bison bison | reverse complement strand
ATCTAGGTTGGTCATAACTTTCCTTCCAAGAAGTAAGCGTCTTTTAATTTCATGGCTGCAGTCACCATCTGCAGTGATTTTGGAGCCCCCCAAAATAAAGTCTGACACTGTTTCCACTGTTTCCCCATCTATTTCCCATGAAGTGATGGGACCAGATGCCATGATCTTCGTTTTCTGAATGTTGAGCTTTAAGCCAACTTTTTCACTCTCCACTTTGACTTTCATCAAGAGGCTTTTTAGTTCCTCTTCACTTTCTGCCATAAGGGTGGTGTCATCTGCATATCTGAGGTTATTGATATTTCTCCTGGCAATATTGATTCCAGCTTGTGCTTCCTCCAGCCCAGCGTTTCTCATGATGTACTCTGCGTAGAAGTTAAATAAGCAGGGTGACAATATAAAGCCTTAATGTACTCCTTTTCCTATTTGGAACCAGTCTGTTGTTTAATGTCCAGTTCTAACTGTTGCTTCCTGACCTGCATACAAATTTCTCAAGAGGCAGGTCAGGTGGTCTGGGATTCCCATCTCTTTCAGAATTTTCCACAGTTTATTGTAATCCACACAGTCAAAGGCTTTGGCATAGTCAATAAAGCAGAAATAGATGTTTTTCTGGAACTCTGTTGCTTTTTCCATGATCCAGCGGATGTTGGCAATTTGATCTCTGGTTCCTCTGCCTTTTCTAAAACCAGCTTGAACATCAGGAAGTTCACGGTTCACATATTGCTGAAGCCTGGCTTGGAGAATTTTGAA
>NW_011476535.1:13171-15434 GCF_000754665.1 Bison bison bison | reverse complement strand
ATGCCCCGTCGCCGTTACTGTCTGGAGTGCTCCCTGCCAGGCCTTCCCGTGCTCTTCCGTGCATATCTCATCAGCTGAGTCACGTCAGCCTGGCTCCCTTGAGGCAGAGAAGTCTGTTGCTGGCTCCTGTAACTGACACGTTTGTCCTCAGGAATGGCTGGCCCAGAGCCCTTGCTCCTGCTGCCATTCCGGCTTCCATCCTGCGAGCGCTTCTCTCTGCCTCAGTCTCTGGGGTGGCAGGCTGTCCATTATCCACTTAGACTTTGTCCTCTCTCAGCGACAGTTTACCACCATCACCCCCCACCCCCCAAACGGTTCAAGCACAGGCCGCAGGGTGACCCCTGCCGGCGTTGGCCGGATCCCAGCTCCCTCCCAGGGCGAGCCCCGCCGGCGTCGGTTGGATCCCAGCTCCGTCCTGCGGCCGGGATGCACTCAGTGCTCTGAGCCCGTCCTGGGCGAGGCCTTGTGGCCCAGGCTGGGCAGGGTTGCTGGTACCTGCATAGGCCGGTGGAAGGGGGCTTCCCCTACCTGGGCCGTCGTGTGTGGACCGTCCTTGTGCCCCCACAGTTCTCCTTACAAAGCCGAGTGACGCAAAGGATGAAGTCTCGGGTGGCCCGTGCTGGCTGTGCCCACCCCTCCTGTGTAGACTTTTAGTTACTTCCGCGTCTTCGCAACTGTAACACTGTTGCTGGTACTTGAAACAGTATACTGTGTCTATTTTTTGTTTCCCTGATTCCTAATGAAATTGACAGTTGAATTCAGTTACTATTAATCATTGAAACGTTCATGCTTAGAGGTTTCTTCTCCTTCAGTTAATCAGCTTCTATTCTTTGACCAGTCAACTGGACTTTCATTTCCCTTTGGATTTTCCAGAATTGCTACATATCCTGAACAGTAATACTTAGTCTGAATGTATTTTCTTCAGGAAATTTCTCATGTATCTTTTTTGCTTGTAGTTTCTTTTGTCTCATGGTTTTTCATTAGCTATTACGGCATTTCCTGTGAAAGCAGCTCGTGAAGCCGCGGTCGCAGGGGTCACAGGACACCCTACCCCGCCAGGCATTCATAGTCCCGTGGGGGTCCAGGTTTTCACTGTTGCATAAACAATGCCGTGACGATCATATCTGTCCGTAAAGCTTTGCCGGCTTTTGTTGTTGCTTTTTAAAGGACGATAGATCCCTTCTGAATGGACTGCGTCTGGAGCAGTGCTGGTTTAAAAGGGTAGTGTCGTGTGTGGTCCCGTTACTGGGGTGGCGAAGCGCCTGTTTGGTGCTGTTTTCAGGAGCGCACATACTGCGCGCCTGCGTCGCATTGACTGGGGAGCAGGCATGAGTGTGGCCGTGATGGGGAACCCGGCTAAGCTGAAGAGTTCTTTCTTTCAGCGCTTCCTCCTCCAAGAAAGACCCGAGCCGAGCTCATGAAGGCGATCGACTTTGAATACTACGGTTACCTCGATGAAGACGACGGTGTCATCGTGCCCTTGGAGCAGGCGTATGAAAAGAGACGTAGGTCTGAGGGCGTCCGCTTCACTGGGGGTCTCCGCTTGCTTTGCTCGCCTTTGGGAAAGAAGGTTTTCTTTTTCTAAGGAATTTATTTTCTATTAGGACTTTGTAAAAAATTGAAGTTTAGTTGGTGTACAATATTACGTACAGGTGCGCAGTATAATCGTTCACGGTTTTAAAGGCACATTCCATTGGCAAGTTATCCGAAACCTGTTTTCTACATTCCCTGTGTTGCGCAGTATATCCTGCTGTATTCTTTAGGCTCCACACGTGAGTGATACCACAGAGGTTTGCCTCTGTCTGGCGTGCCGCACTTAGTGGGGTAATCTCCAGATCCACCCAGGCTGCTGCAGGTGGTGCGGCGTCTTCTTTTCTGAGTAGGATTCCACGGTGTGTCTTTATTCGTTCATCTGTCGAGACCCTTCGGCTGCTCCCACCCCTCGGCTGTTGTAAATGGTGCTGCTCGGAACCTCGGGGAGCTGTGTCTTTGCTGATTAGCATCTCTGTTTATTTCGTGTGTGAACCCAGGAATGGAACCGCTGGATCCTGTGTTAGTCCTGCTTTTGGTTCTTTGAGGAACCTCAGGGTGTTGAACCGTGGAGGATCCGGGCGTGTCCCCTGCCAGCCGCCCCGGAGCTGCCGTGGGACCCCTGCCCTCCTGTCTGATGCCCTCCTGCCGGGGCCGGAGGAGGGTCACCCTTCGCAGAGGGCAGGCCTTGGTCACCTTTGCCCTGCGTAGCATGTGGCTTTCTTGGAGGCCA
>NW_011476535.1:9428-11352 GCF_000754665.1 Bison bison bison | reverse complement strand
CCAGGGCCGTTCCTTAGCTGCCGACTCATACGCAGCTTCTGAGTGATGCTTCTGTGCATGTGGTCTGTTTTTACCAGTTTAGTTTTAAAAATAATATATTCGGGGCTTCCCTGGTGACTCACATGGTAAAGAATCTGCCTGCAAGTTGGATGCCGTGGTCAGGAAGATCCCTTGGAGAAGGAAATGGCAACCACTCCAGTATTCTGGCCTGGAGAATCCCATGGACAGAGGAGCCTGGAGGGCTTCAGTCTACGGGGTCTCCAAGATAATATATTCACAAGACTCACAACCCGAGAAACACACGAAGGTCTCACCCAGCTCCTCCTCTGCAGTCCCGCCCTCAGCCCAGTCCCACTGAGGCCACTGGCTCCTCTGCTTCCTCTCCTCCTCGGGCAGGAGGCCGCGCGGTTCTGCTGGCCCTTGTGCTTAGCGTTGAGTCCTGGGCGTGTCTCTGAGGAGAGCGTGTCCCCGGGGCTGTCTCTCCTGTTAAACAGCTGCAGGCCGGGCCTGTCGTGGCGTCTCCTCCACACGGCCTCTGGCTGTTCTCTCTTGCAGTCTGACGAGGAGGGCGGCCCGGACAGAGGAGGGGAGGACGGGCAGCAGAAGTTCATTGCGCACGTGCCGGTGCCGTCGCAGCAGGAGGTAGGACGCTGGGCCCGCCGGGCGCTTCTCTGGGTCCCTCCCGTCCCTGCGGGCAGCTCTGACTCCAGGGGCGCCGGTGACCACGCGCAGTTTAGGGTGTGGGTCCAGGGAAGGCGGGAGTCCATCCACCTTAGGGCAGTGGCCTGCCCTGCTGTGCACGGAGGGTCCCTGTGGCTCACGTGCGCCGGGAAGAGGTGTCGGGGGAAGTGGACGCCGCCCCAGCCCCGCCTCTGCCGCCCGCAGATCGAGGAGGCGCTCGTGCGCAGGAAGAAGATGGAGCTGCTACAGAAGTACACCAGCGAGACCCTGCAGGCCCAGAGCGAGGAGGCCCGGCGGCTCCTGGGCTGCTAGGTGGCCCTGCTGCAGCCTCCCCCGCCCTCCTTGCTCACACCATGCGCCCCCCTGGCTGGGCGGCTGGGCCCCTGGCGTCACCCCGGCCTGGAGAGCCGACGCGCATGTGTCCTGAGTGGGAAGGACAGGCTGGTCCCGCAGCCTGCGAGTGTCGTCAGTGGTGGCGCGGCCAGCCGGGGACGCCCCTGAGCGCACAGATGTGTCCGTGATGCCTCCTGCGCGCTGAGAAGACGTCCCGCCACCCTCAGGGCTGCCCTGCTGCCCGTCTCGCCCTCAGCTGGCCTTGCTTCCCCCAGCCGGCAGAGGGGTACATTTGCCGCTTCCGTCTGGGAGTGGTTCTGCACAGAGCTATTTTTATTAAAGATTTTTGTACGAAAGGCAGCCTCGGGTTCCGGGCTGTCTGTCTGAGGCCTTGTCCGCGGTAGGACCTGAGGGAGGTCCACGGGGCCCGTGTGGGGGCTCGGCCCATCCGGGCACTGAGGGTGCGGGGCGTCCCGCCTGGCCCGTGCCCACGGCCATGGGTCAGCACTGAGGTAGGGCCTGCATTTCCAGCCCGTGGGAGCACCGAGGGTGCCCCAGGGTGGTCCAGACCTGCCGACCCCGCCTAGTCTCTCCTTCCTGTTGGGAAGAACCCACCGCAGGGGCCCCGGCTTGGGGCAGGTGAGGCTGGGGCATCCCCACCCTCAAGAGGGGCCCTGAGCACGTTGGCAGAGCCCTGTGGGCCTTGTGAAGCAGGCTGTGCCAGCCTGAGTGAGGGGCAGTCGTCAGCCGGGACCTGCCTAACAGAAATTCTGAGCAGGGGATGGAGGGTGTCGGGCAGGTGGGCAGCAGCCATGGGGAGACCACCCAGGGCTTCAGGGCTGTGAGGAGGAGGAGAGGGACGGGACTGGGCTGGGGACCACCCGGGGGCCCCTCAGCTGAGCCCCTGGGC
>NW_011476535.1:9222-9328 GCF_000754665.1 Bison bison bison | reverse complement strand
TGTGTGTGTGGAGAGCTGGGAGGGGTCGAGGCCGGAGGGCTGGGGGCCCAGGGACGGACAAGGCCAGCCCTGGCCCTGGGACCCAGCTCCCACCTGGGCCTGGCCT
>NW_011476535.1:4769-5801 GCF_000754665.1 Bison bison bison | reverse complement strand
CTAATGCTGGGAAAGATTGAGGGCAGGAGGAGAAGGGGATGACAGAGGATGAGATGGCTGGATGGCATCACCGACTCGATGGACATGAGTTTGAGCCAACTCTGGGAGACAGTGGAAGACAGGGAGGCCTGGTGTGTTGCAGTCCATGGGGTCGCAAAGAGTCAGAAACAACTGGGTGACTGAACAACAACAAAGCCCCTTATAGACAATTGGGTCTCCTTTCTCTGAAGAGCCCTGGTGGACCAGACTGTCTGAGGAGCTGGTCCGCCCTTCCACAGAACTCCCCACAACCCTCCCTTGTTCCTCAGCTCAGGTAAGTCTTTTCAGGTGGGTCAGTTCCCTCAACTGGACCCAAGTTCCCAACTGAGCCAGCCCATTTGGGCAGCTGCTTCCACCACTGTAAAGCGTCTGCCGACAATGCGGGAGACCTGGGTTCAGTCCCTGGGTCGGGAAGCTCTCCTGGAGAAGGAAACAGCAACCCACTCCAGTATTCTTGCCTGGAAAATCCCATGGACGGAGGAGTCTGGTGAGCTACAGTCCATGGGGTAGCCAAGATTCAGACACGATTGAGCGACTTCACTTTCACTTCTCCTTTTTGGGCTGGGATCTCCCAGCCCTTTGGATCCCCCAAAGCTAGCCCCCACCAAACAGGTCTCCCTAGTCCCACTGTCCCAGCTTTCTGGGGGGGTCACCTGATCACATGGCCCCACAAGTTCTCTCAGTTCTGTAGCCAGCTTGAGTTTTGGTCTCTTTTCTCTTCTCCTCCTTGCAGCGTGTCCCAGGCCTCTTCCCTTCTTCAATACTGGGAAATGCATTGTCGGCCCCACTGCTATGAGCCCCGAAGTGACACTGCTGTGCTTGTCCACACTAGATCCATTCTACAAGAGGCCATTCTGGGCCCAAGGGCTGAATCAACAGTCCCAGAGCCCCTCCCCTGCTCTCGAAGCCACTCCAGACTGAGTTTGGGACGGCCCAGGTAGGAGATCCCTGGGCGTCAATAGGCGGTGGGGGCGCGGCGGGCACGGGGGCGCT
>NW_011476535.1:0-347 GCF_000754665.1 Bison bison bison | reverse complement strand
CTGTCCCCGTGCAGGCGAGGCGGCCAGGGCTGTCCGGCACCGAGCTCAGTCGGGGCCCCGGGGCCCACGCTGTAGGACCTTGAACCCGGCAGGGGTCCTGGTCTGCAAGGGGCAGGGCCGGAGTGGAAGGCACAGGCTTCTGTTTGAACTTTGCGTCCTCAGCCCTTCCCGCCAGTGGTCTGGTCTTGCTCACATGCTTTTTCCTATTGGGATAAAATTAGTCTGACTTTGCTAATTTTGATCAGAAATAGCAAAAGGACCATTGGGCAAGAGAAGGGTTCTGGGCCCTGCTGCTGGTCTGAGGAAGTGTGTTCCGGGTGCTGTGATGGCCATGCTCACAGCAGAGT
>NW_011476534.1:4628-5810 GCF_000754665.1 Bison bison bison | reverse complement strand
GGCTCAGGGCTCAGTGCTCAGGGCTCAGGGCTCAGGGCTCAGGGCTCAGTGCTTGGGGCTCAGGGCTCAGGGCACAGGGCTCAAGGCTCAGGGCTTGGGGCTCAGGGCTCAGTGCTCGGGGCACAGGGCTCGGGGCTCAAGGCTCAGTGCTCAGTACTCAGGGCTTGGGGCACAGGGCTCAGTGCTTTGGGCTCAGGGCTCAGGGCTCAGTGCTCGAGGCTCAGTGGTCAGTGCTTGGGGCATAGGGCTCAGTGCTCGGGCTCAGTGCTCAGGGCTCGGGGCTCAGGGCTCAGTGCTCAAGGCTCAGGGCTCGGGGCTCAGTGCTTGGGACTCAGGGCTCAGGGCTCAGTGCTCAGGGCTCTGTGCTCGGGACTCAGGGCTCAGCACTCAGGACTCGGGGCTCAGGGCTCAGTGCTTGGGACTCGGGGCTCAGTGCTTGGGACTCAGGGCTTAGGGCTCAGTGCTTGGCACTCCGTGCTCAGGGCTCAGTGCTCAGGACTCAGGGCTCAGTGCTCAGGACTCGGGGCTCAGGGCTCAGTGCTCAGGGCTCAGGGCTCAGGGCTCAGGGCTCAGTGCTTGGGACTCGGGGCTCAGTGCTCAGGGCTCAGTGCTCAGGGTTCAGTGTTTGGGACTCAGGGCTCAGCACCTAGGACTCAGGGCTCAGGGCTCAGTGCTTGGGACTCGGGGCTCAGTGCTCAGGACTCGGGGCTTAGGGCTCAGTGCTCGGCGCTCAGGGCTCAGCACTCAGGGCTCAGTGCTCAGGACTCAGGGCTCAGTGCTCAGTGCTCGGGGCTCAGTGCTAAGGACTCGGGGCTCAGTGCTCAGTGCTCAGGGCTCAGTGCTCAGGACTCGGGGCTCAGTGCTCAGCGCTCAGTGCTCAGGGCTCAGTGCTCAGGACTCGGGGCTCAGTGCTCAGCGCTCAGTGCTCAGGGCTCAGTGCTCAGGACTCGGGGCTCAGTGCTCAGCGCTCAG
Source organism: Bison bison bison (assembly GCF_000754665.1). NCBI lineage: Eukaryota > Metazoa > Chordata > Mammalia > Artiodactyla > Bovidae > Bison > Bison bison. Next base: position 4,838 of record NW_011476534.1, on the reverse strand, counting down.
TGCTCAGGGCTCAGTGCTCAGGACTCGGGGCTCAGTGCTCAGCGCTCAGTGCTCAGGGCTCAGTGCTCAGGACTCGGGGCTCAGTGCTCAGCGCTCAGTGCTCAGGGCTCAGTGCTCAGGACTCGGGGCTCAGTGCTCAGCGCTCAGTGCTCAGGGCTCAGTGCTCAGGACTCGGGGCTCAGTGCTCAGCGCTCAGTGCTCAGGGCTCAG
>NW_011476534.1:0-1216 GCF_000754665.1 Bison bison bison | reverse complement strand
TCCGCGTGCCCTCTCCCGTGTCTCTTCTCAAAGCATCTGTTTTCCTCCCCTTTCTTCCAGCATCCTCCTGGACGAAGAGGGGCATATTAAGATCACAGGTGTGTAAGTCTCCCCTACCCCCCACTGTTGACTTTGTCCCGGCCCTGGTACACGGGGCGCCAGCCCAGGCCCCCATCAGCAGCGCGTGCACACGCGTCCCCGTGGCTGCAGCTCCTTCTGGTCTCCCTGAGGCCTCTTCTCTCCTCTGGGCTGGCTCACCCCACTCCTGATGCCCCACCACGTCCCCGCGCAGAGCACAGAGTAACTGACAGTAACTTCTCTCTAATGTCACAGTTAGACTTTTTAAGCTTCTCGTGAATTATGCATGAGAACGTGGCACTAATGTGACAAACCCTTCAGGAGGCACCCTAGGGGCAGGGGGCCACAGGTTGGAAGGCGCCTGCAGTGTCTGCTGGTGTGGCTGCTGCAGAGCCCACTCTGACCTGATGGTGCCTCTGTGCTGCCCACAGAGGGCAGCAGAAGAGACTAACGCTTACAAGCTGGAACCTAAACCTGACTCTGCACCCGGGTAAAACAGTTCTGAAGTGCCAGCCAGGCGTTTCATGGAGATTTTAGGTTCTGGTAATACCTTTCCGGGTTTCTCTGCTGAGTGAGGAACTGCGCACATGTGTTATATAAACCACGTGTACACATGTGTACAGAGGTAGCTGGAATAAGCATGAACAGTCACATTAAATGTATGTGTCATATCATAGGGTTTTCTTTTGGTGTTAGTTCTACAAGGTCTTGTCGGTCTTCATAGAACTGAATGGTTCAGAACTTCAGCTTCTTCAGCATCAGCAGTCGGGGCACAGACTTGGATTACTGTGATGCTGAATGGTTTGCCTTGGAAATGAACAGAGATCATTCTGTCACTTTTGAGATTGCACCCTAAAACTGCATTTCAGACCCTTTTGTTGACCATGATGGCTACTCCATTTCTTCTAAGGGATTCTTGCCCACAGTAGTAGACATAATGGTCACTGAGTTAAATTCACCCATTCTGGTCCATTTTAGTTCTCTGATTCCTAAAATGTTGATGTTCACACTTGCCATCTCCTGCTTGACCACTTCCAATTTGCCTTGGTTCATGGACCTAACGTTCCGGTTCCCTATTCAGCGCTGTTCTTTGTAGTCTCGGACTTTACTTTCACCTCCAGACACATCCACAACTGGG
>NW_011476533.1:9602-10481 GCF_000754665.1 Bison bison bison | reverse complement strand
CGTGTAGACGTTTCTAACAACACCGAGAAAGTGAAGAGAATGACGTCAAAAGGGCTGCTTCTAATCATTGTTTGTGGAAGGTATCATCGAGATTCTTGTGACTCTGCCGAAGGCCCTCTCGATCTGTCTTCGTCCTTGAACAAGGACACAATCATACGGAAAAAAAAAGGTAAAATGATGACTTGAGGAAAGATCTGAAACCTGAGGGTTTTAAACAGGAAATGACAGAGGGGCATCGTGTTTGATCCCCAGCGGAATGCATGAGGCAGCTGAGAGCTCTGTGGTAACAGCGTGTTGCGGGTTGGTACGAAGCAGCCCCTCTCTGCTCACCACGCTGCGGATACGATGTCATCCGCCCTGTCGCAGCCACAGAAGGGGAAGCTCCCGCAGCACGGCTGCAGCCACGGTTTCCAAAGGGCGTTGAACACGGAGAGCTGCTGGGGGACCGGCGTGAGGGTCCCACGGTGCCGTCTTACGGCCGCTTCGACCTTCTTGACCACGGCGTCAAACAGGGCTTCGTTGTCGGGGTTGAGAGGTCTCGACTCGGAAGGGTCTCTCGAGATGTCGAAGAGCAGAGGAGGGTCGTGGTAGGTGACGTCGCCCGAACACGGGCAGACTCCACTCCCGTAGCAGGCGCCCGCTCCCTCCGGGGAGAACTTGGGCGTCACGAAATGCACCTTCCACACGGTTGCACCTGGAAGACACAGCCCCACTGGGATGCTGTCTTTGTTATTATTTTAGGATTTTTTTTTTCATTAAAAATCAATAGCTAGTGGCAAGCTGCTATATAGCACAGGGAGCTCAGCTTGGGGCTCTGTCATGACCTAGGGAAGGAGGAAGGCTTAAGAGGGAGGGGAGATATGTAAACATATGGCTGAT
>NW_011476533.1:4260-6808 GCF_000754665.1 Bison bison bison | reverse complement strand
TCATTGGAAAAGACCCTGATGCTGGGAAAGATTGAAGGCGGGAGGAGAAGGGGATGACAGAGGATGAGAAGGTTGGATGGCATCACTGACTCAGTAGACATGAGTTTGAGCAAACTCCAGGAGATGGTGAAGGACAGGGAAGCCTGGTGAGCTACAGTCCATGGGGTCACAAAGAGTCATACACGACTGAGCGACTGAACAACAACACTCATTTGATTCAACAGAAACCCTGCCTCAAATAAACAGACATGTTATTCAGTTGCTCAGTCGTGTCTCACTCTTTGCGACCCCGTGGACTGCATCCTTCCAGGCCCTTTTGTTCTCCAATATCTCCTAGAGTTTGCTCAGATTCACGTCCATTGAGTCGATATTTCTACTTTATTTGTTCATTTCAAATCCCATAGAGAAATGCAGCAAACTTCATCACATATAGATTGACACACACCTACTTTTATTTGGGAATTCATGTAGCAAATATTTACTTAATTGTCTATAGACTGCAGGCTTCCCTGGTGGCTCAGATGGTAAAGAATCTGCCTGCAGTGCAGGAGACCTGGGTTCAATCCCTGGGTCGGGAAGATCCCCCAGAGGAGGGCATGACAACCCACTCCAGGATTCTTGCCTGGAGCATCCCATGGACAGAGGAGCCTGGCGGGGCTACAGTCCACGGGGTCCCAAAGAGTCGGACATGACTGAAGTGACCAAGTATCTAGATGCTGCAAGGGATATAAAAATGAAGGAGGCTCAGCTCCCACCCCGAGGGCCACCAGCCAGAGATGAGCCTAAAAAAGTATATAATACGAGAGGGAAAGTAAGAACGTGTTCTAAGAGGAAAATGGACAAGCAATGCTACCATGAACTGTGAGGAGAAAGAAGTCATCTGGCCATCATAGCAGAATACTGAGGCTTCAGTAACACACTTCACACACATACACAATTTTCTAATACATTTGCATAAGTGCCGAATATGTGCTTCTCTGGTGACTCAGATGGTAAACAGTCTGCCGGCAAGGCGGGAGACCCAGGTTCAATCCCTGGGTCAGGAAGATCCCCCTAGAGAAGGAAATCGCAACCCACTCCAGTATTCTTGTCTGGAGAACCCGCATGGACAGAGGAGCCTGGCGGGCAAGTATATCTCCCCCCACGAGGGGCAAGCATGCTCTTGTACCTGCCCAGTGGTGGAATGCCTCCTCCAATATAAGACAGTGTGGGGAAAATGTCCATGAGGCTTGTAGGTTCGTCGATGACCTTCCCCGCCTCCAGGACTGTTGGCCACCGGAAAATTCCAGGCACTCGGATGCCTCCTTCCCATCCAGCCATGCCTCTGCCTCCTGAAACCAAAGATGAAAAAACGAAGGGGCATTCAACCCCACAGATTCATTCTCTGTGTATCTGAAAATCGCCACTGGCCATGCCAGTGACAAGTTGGAATCAAGATCGTAGGCAGAAAATATCAATAACCTCAGATATGCAGATGACACCACCCTTACGGCAGAAAGCGAAGAGGAACTAAAGAGCATCTTGATGAAAGTGAAAGAGGAGAGTGAAAAAGGCTGGCTTAAAACTTGACATTCAGAAAACGCTTGGGCTCTGTTCCCAAACCCAGTTCAGGTCTGAATCTCAGCATCTATTCAACATCCAGTCTCCAGGCTCTGAAATCTCTTCGCTTCTAAAAGATTTAATCTACGGAGCATTCCTCTCTTTTGCAACTCCATGGACGGTAGCCTGCCAGGTTCCTCTGTCCGTGGAATTCTCGAGGCAAGAATACTGGAGTGGATTGCCATACCCTTCCGAAGTCACTTAACAACAACAAATCAGTAAGATATATTCGCAGAGAGATATGGAGGCCAAGTTCTTGCTTTCAAGACTTGAAAACTCCAGCTGCAGACTTCTAGAGTCTAGGCAACAAACCCAGTAATGATCATTAAAAAAGAAGCGCCGTCCTGATAGGTATATTATGAAGTCAGTACTGCTGACGTCATAGAGGGCTAAAAGCAAGACTGTCTTTGAGACAGTCACTGAGGTCCTGGGCCCTTACTCTCAGGAAGCTTTCATGACTCAAGAAATTTTTTGTCGTAGACTCTTGGGAGTCTCCCCAAACATGCAGTCTTTTCCCATCTAGCTTCCTAAGCGAGTATAATGCACACAAAACTCCGCCAACAATCTTTGCAAAGGAGTTAACACAAAGCAAAGCCAGGTTGAGGGCTTCCCAGGTGGCTCAGTGGGTCAATAATCCACCTGCCAATGCAGGAGACCGGGGTTCGACCCCTGGGCTGGGAAGATCCCCTGGAGAAGGGAATGGCAACCCACAGCAGTGTTCTTGCCAATCTCATGGACAGAGGAGCCTTGGCGGGCTACCGTCCATGGGGTCAACAAAGAGAGGAAGGCTCCAGAGATTAAATCTCTTAGAAGCGATGAGATTTCGGAGCGTGGGGGACTGGACATTGCAGAGATGCTGAGACCCAAGGGTCAGAGATGATGGAAGCGCCTGAACTCGCAGGCACAAAGCCAGGCGGGTCCCGCCCCAGCGCTGCGCGGAGACCACGCC
>NW_011476533.1:0-895 GCF_000754665.1 Bison bison bison | reverse complement strand
GGCAAAAACCACTGCAATATTGTAATTAGCCTCCAACTAAAATAAATTAATTAATTTTTTTTATATAAAAAGGGAAGTTTCGGCGGACACCCAGGGCAGATTCATGTCAACGTATGGCAAAACCCACCGCAATGTTGTAATTAAATTTAATAAAATAAATATTAATTTATTAAAATAAATTTAATTAAAAAAAAAGAAGTTATGGTGGACGTAGTATCTTGTGCTCCTTGGGACCATGGTCAGCGGTATCCGACTCGTTGTGACCCCCGTGGACTGCAGCCCAGCCAATCTCCTCTGTCCATGGGGATTATCCAGGCAAGAATCTTGGAACGGGTTGCCTTTGCCTCCTCCCGGGGATCTTCCCGAACCGAGGGATGGAACCCGAGTCTCCTGCATTGGCAGGCGGATTCTTTACCCCGGAGCCACGGGGGAAGCTTTTACTAACAGGGAGAAGCTTCATCATGTAGATTTATTAATCAGCCGACATCTTATTCATTACTTGGTTACAGCAGAGGCGAATTTGACCCCAGATTTGGACGTGCCCTAGAGTGTTCCCTGAAACATGCTTTCGAAAACTCCATTCACACGATGCTACCAAGAATTTTACAGGAATGAACTACCTCTGTCATTTATGAAGGATGCAAAGTCATTCCTTTTTTTTTTTTTTTTGACAACATCTCTGATGACTTAATAGTCCTGCAATTCACGTTGAGAATCCTAAGAGCAGTGGCTATACCAAGCAAGCAGGCTTCGCTGGGGGCTCAGACGGTAAAGAATCCGCCTGCAAGGCAGGACATCCAGGTTTGATCCGTGGATTGGGAAGATCCCCTAGAGAAGGAAATGGCAACCCACTCCAGTATTCTTGCCTGGAGAATCCCATGGACAGAGGAGTCTG
>NW_011476532.1:18063-19485 GCF_000754665.1 Bison bison bison | reverse complement strand
ACACGTGACCTCGGGCGTTCCCGAGATTGTGAGGGTGTCCTTGGGTTTCGGTGGGAAGATGAAGACAGACAGTCCTCCCAGAGGTTCTGTGGTTGGTGAGAAAGCATGGTGGGGGTTCTGCACCTGGGAAACCTCCTTTGGACCCGCGTCCTCCACCCGGCTGCCCTGAGTGCTGTCCGCCAGTGTCGGACAGAGGATGAAGCCAGCTGACTTACCTGGGCATTTGGAACACTGGCAGGGTGTCTTTTCAACTTCAGGCTCTGCAGAGAGAGCAGACCGGGGGTTACCAGGGGCAGGAAGCTGTGGTCTGGGCTTAGGGCAGGGACAGGTTTTGGTAGTCCGAGCCGAGGGCCCGCCTCTGTGGGGCCAGGGGCCGAGGCGTCATCCAGCCTGCAGCAGCCTGGACATCGTGGAAAGTCCAACACCCCTCCCCAAGCCTGTGAGACCTTCAGGAGAGAGAGACAGACAGGGCCTCCCCTGACACGCTGGGCCTGGTTCACAGCACCCCTGGGCTGAGGCCCCTGCAGGCAGGAGTGTGGGATTCACATACCCTGGGTTGTGGGTTTTCCAGGAGGGATAGTTGTCTTTGGCGTCGTCGGGACTGGACGCCTTGCAGTGACAGCCTTGTCCACCTTGGTGCTGCTGGCCGGGTGGGCTACATTGCAGGTGAAGGTCTGGGTTTCTGAGGTGCTGGCGGGCACAGTCACCATGCTGCTGAGAGAGTACAGCCCAGAGGACTGCTGGACGGCCGGGAAGGTGTGCACGCCACTCTTCAGGGCACCCGAGTTCCAGGTCACGGTCACCGGCTCGGGCATGTAGCTGGAGACCAGGCAGCCCAGGGTCACGGTGGAGCTGGATGTGTCTCCGCAGCTGGATGCCAGAGGGTAGACTTTCGGGGCTGTGGTGGAGGCTGTGAGAGAGGAGGCTGGGTGAATGCTGGGTCCAGCAGGACCTCAGGTGCCCAGGCCTGGGGCACCTCCGAGCCCAGCCACCACCTGCTTCCAGGGTCTGATGACTGGCCGGCATGGTGGCCACCCGGCTCTCTGTACTGCAGTTGGGGTGTCTGGACACAGCTTGGGTCGGTGAGTGTGGCCTCCTGGATCAGAGCCCAGGGCCCCTTCCCTCCTGTGGGCGCCTGGCCCTTCCTTTGGCCCCTGTTCCCTCAGCCTGGAGGAGCCTGTCCCCCTCGCCCTGCTCTGCCCCCGGCCCCCGTCCGGCCTGGCCTCAGCCCTGCAGGCCCGTGACTTCTGGGCCAGCTCTGCGCACAGGTGCTCTGGGCTCACATCCTGCCCCGGTCCTGGACCCTGTCCCTGAGGTCTCCTCCTTGATTGTCCCCTTCCAACCCTGGTTCAACCAGGCTCCCAAAGGTGTGTCTCTGGCCCCGTCCCTCACCTGGTTCCCCTGATTGGCCCTCGGCCCCTG
>NW_011476532.1:16994-17086 GCF_000754665.1 Bison bison bison | reverse complement strand
TCAGCCCCCTGCTCACCCTCATAACCTGTACCTGCTCCCCTAAAGCTCTTGAGGTAACCCCTGCCCTCCCAGCCTCCGGATCACCCTCATAA
>NW_011476532.1:10495-15384 GCF_000754665.1 Bison bison bison | reverse complement strand
AAAGCTGTACATGCTCCCCCAAACCCCAGGGCTCCCCCTGCCCTCCCAGCCCCTGCTCACCCTCACAAGCTGTACCTGCTCCCCCAAAGCACCAGGGACCCCCTGTCCTCCCAGCCCCTGCTCACCCCCAAAAGCTGTACCTGCTCCCCCAAAGCACCAGGGGCTCCCCCTGCCCTCCCAGCCCCTGCTCACCCTCACAAGCTGTGCCTGCTCCCCCAGATCTCTAGGGGCCCCCTGCCCTCCCAGCCCCTGCTCACCTGCAGCCTCACTGCCCCCTGTCCCTGGGCTGCCCCCTCAGCCTCTCCTGCCCCTCTGGCCCCTCCGGGAGCCCTCAGCCCCACCCAGCTCCACTCCTCACTCCTTTATTTCCTGGGTTCAGCTCTGGTCCCTGGACTTGCCAGGTGCCCACACGGCCTCCGGGCAACCCCCCGAAGGAGCTCTGTCCATCCGGGCCCCTCCTGGCGGAGGTCCTGCCTTTGCTCTCTGCTCTTCTCTGTCCCTCCACCCACATCTTCCTCTGGCCCCTTGCTGCGTCCACTTTTCGGGTCACCTGCCTCTCTCCAGCTCCCGCTGCTGGTCCTCAGGCCCTGGGCTCTGGTCAGGCCCCTGTGTCCTGGGGAGCTGCGGGCTCAGCCCTGTGCTGCCCGCTGTGGACACAGAGCCTGGCCGGCCCTGCAGCCCTGCCCCCGGCTCTGCTGCTGTGCTCGGCCCCAGCCCACTTGGGACCCCCAGTCCCCACACGTGGTCCTGCCCTGAGACCTGTGCCGGCTCCACCGGCCTGTCCTGGAGCCGTCACTGCCCTGGGGTCCTCTCCCTTCCCTGGTCCTCACATCAGACCCTCCTTCTGTCCTGGCTGGTCCTCATGCCTGCCCAGCCCGGGCCTCCAGAGCCCCTGGTCACGTGCAGCACTCCCCTCCTGTCCACAGCCTGTCTTGCTCCTCGAGGGCTCGGCAGCACCCCCTCCTCCCGTCCCGCCTCCACCTCCGCCTCGAGCTCCCCAGCCCCAGGCAGCGGCACTCTTGATGTGGTGCCCCCTGCTCGGGTTCCGTCCCTGCGCTCGTCTGGTACTGTGACCGGGCGCAGCTTCCTCCCCCAGCCTGCTCGGCTGCTCCTGCACCTCTGGGGGTCCCGAGGCCGGTCTCCCTCCAGGGCGCTCATTCCTGTCCCTGTGCGCTCGTCCTCGGGGTCCCCACTCACCCATGGTGGGGACTGTGGAGGGGGCTCCCCTGCAGCCTGGGGCTCCGGGCCCCTTCCCTGGTCTGGCCCCAGACACATGTAGCTCCTGGGGTCTGTGCGCTGTGTCTGCAGCCCTGCTCCCTAGCACTTGTGACTTGGCCCCCAGAGGTGTGAACTCCCTTCCCCCAGTCCTGCAAACTTGCAAAGTGGATTGAAACCTGGTGGCACAACTTGCTTCCTGAAGTTCCCTTTTCTTCTGGGTGTTTTCTGCCTCAGAGGGCCTGGGGGAGTCCAGATGCAGCTGAGGTGCTTGGTGTGGGTATCTGTGTGGAGGTGGGTGAGAGAGGCTCCGGGACCCAGGGGAGCGGTGGGCACCCCAGTGTCACGGGCCTTCACCGTCTGCAGGCATCACGCCTGTTGCTGCACCGCAGCCCGGGGCCTGGGCCCCGCACCTGAACCTCTGGGCCTCCCAGCCCTCTGGGTTCCTGGGCCGCCCTGGACAGTGTGGCTGTGCTGTCTGATGGCCTCAGTGTTAGGCCTGGGGTACGGAATTTCAGAGCCCCCATAGCCCCCACCCCAGATGCGCTGTGTGCGGGGGGCAGGGTGCCCCTCCTCCATGCTTGGTGGGCAGCGTGCCTGCTGTGCTGCTTCGGGCCTGCCCCCCAACCTGGCCAGCACCGTGGGGAGGGGCCATGGAAGGCGGGTCTGGATCTGTGTCAGCATCCTGGCCTCTGGTCACTGGCCCTGCAAGCTGTACTCACAGGCGCCTGCATTGCTCACAAACCACATAAATCGTGACCTGCTCAGCTCACCACAAGTGATGAGTCTGGAAAAAGGCCTGACAATGGGCTCAGAGGGTCAGGCCCGTGGGGTCCACCCACCTGTCGCCCAGGTTTCTGGGGGACAAACTGCCACGTGGTCCAGGGCACTGAGGGTGCTGCTTCCCTCCTCCTGGCCCCCTGCTGCTGGGGGTTTCATGAGGAGGGTCTGTCCCTCTTGGGAATCCCTGCAGGACATTTCTGTCTCCAAGCAGCTGGGGCAAGCTGCTGTGGCTGGTGACAGGTGACAATGGGATGTGGGTGCTCAAGGCCTGGGCTTTATCACATCCACACAGTGTGCACAGCCCAGTTCTCGAGGTCCCATTCTTTCTAGACAAACCCTTTTACTGGAGGGAGCTGGTGAGGCTGGCCATTTACTTAGTGTTGCAACATTGCGAACCTGCATGGTGAAGTCTGGGTCTGCTTTGAGAAAAAGCCACCTTGCGGTTCTGAGAGCAGAGAGAGGCTTTGAGGTGTTCCTGGCGGCTGGGTCCCAACCGGGATGTCACAGCAGAGGAGTCAGCCTTTCAGGTGTCCCTCAGCCCAGTGGTGAGTCCCCAACTTGTGTGGGACCTGGCTCATTCTTGACTCAACCTGCTGTAAAGGCACCTGTGTGACCCGACCCCTGTGAACCCTCTTTTCTGTACCTCCTTCCTGGCTGCCCCATGGCTGCCGGGTACCGGGCCTCACACCTGCCATCCCAGATCCCGATGGCCGCTGTTCCCAGGACAGAGCACGGTGCCTGTCCCACCCTCAGGTTCTGTTTCTGGAAGGACTTTTCGTTCTTGTGCACATCCAGGTTTAACCCAGGAAACAGAAGCCCTTCGAGGCCCTTCAGTGGGGACTGATGCCTCTCAGGAAGTCAAAGGCTGATGGAATAAGCGGAGGTGGGGTGCCGGCAGGTGAGGTGGCCCTGGGGAGGCTGTGGATCATCTGTCCGGAGGCTGCTCAGCCCTGGGGGTGGGAGCACCCACTCAGAGTCTCTGAGGGAGCCTGGCTTTCTTCGTGTGTGCTGTGGATGCCCTCCAGGGCTGCCTGCATCCTCGGCTGTGTGACCAATCGTGCGAGGTCCTCCTCGAGCGTCCGGGCTGCAGTCAAGCAGGACCCTGCCTGCCCACGAGGCTGCTTGGCGGCTGCCCCCTCACCCCATCTCCCTTCTTGTCTGCTGGTCTGCTGGCAACTCCCTCCCCTGCCCAGGCTGCTCTGCCAGCTTCATCTCTGTCCCTGTTTGCATCACGTCTCAGGATATGCTGGGGCTGTTCGTTATTGTGACCCTGAGCTGCTGTGAGATCTGTCTCCTGAAGCACTGGGGATGTTTTAAGGGGAAAAGCAGAGGCTGCTTCTTCCGAGCCGCTGCAGCCAGGGCTTGGGCTGCGTGGGAGTGGCTGCTCGACGGCTTTCCTTTGTGTGCTTGGATGACTTGTTAACGGTGTGCGAGCAGCATTATGTGCGTGTGAGGGCCTGTAGCATCCTTAGCACACAGTGTGCATGATAGCAGGTTGGGGCTTCTCAGGTGGCGCTAGAAATGAACGACCGCCTGCCAGTGCAGGACACGCAAGACACAGGCTCGAGGCCTGTGTCTCCAGGAAGGTCCCCTGGAGGAGGGCACAGCAACCCACTCCAGTACTCTTGCCTGGAGAGTCCCACGGACAGATGAGACTGGAGGGCTACAGTCCATAGTGTTGCAAAGACTTTGACACAACTCAAGCGTTTTAGCATGCAATCATGTATGTTAGCAGATTAAAATATTTTCTGTGTGTGGAAAGCTTCTCTATAGGAAAAAGAGGCCCTCAGGGGTCCTGATGGGGGATTCAGGGCTGGGGAAGCTGGACAGCTGACAAGATATGGACCCCAGTGTGAAGGTTGGGCCACGTCCTGTCCAGCTTTCTCTGCTTGGTCCTCAGTGAGAAGCGAGGACAAAGCCCAGGAAGCCATGGGGTGTTGATGAAGCCTGGGCCATGGGGGGACGTCACCGTGGGGCAGGGCTTCCGGGGCTGTCGCTAGAGATGGAGGTCTGAGTCCTGCAGGTCTGGCCCACAGGGAGGGGGCTGCGTCCTGGGCTGCTTCCTGTGGGGGTGATGGGTGTCCCCGGCTGGTGGTTGCATCCCTGGACAGAGTGCGTGCTTATGTCAGGCCGGGATTCCAGTCAGTTCATGTCTCAGCACATCCTGGTCCAGAGTGTAGTGAGTGAGAATGTTCGTGAGACCCCTGTGGAAGGCCTCCAGTGGTTCCTCCAGCCTCACTCCCCGCCCCTCGAGCACAGATTCTCCCGTGCATCCGGCCCTCCGCCTCTGGGAGTGACCCGTGTCGACCACTGTATGACTTGTCGGAGTCCGGGGTGCTCAGCGGGATCCATACATGAAAAGTGACCGCCGGGCGACCTGTGCATCTGCGGCCCCCATGGTACCCTGGCCAGGCCTGGGTCCTCATACAGAAGCTGAGACCCTGCCCTGCAGCTGGTGGGGGTGGGGACCGCTCAATGAAGAGTGGAGACCCATCAAAAGGCTGTCTGCTGATCAAGCCAGTACAGCAGGCCCTCTGCATTCTCTCGTACAACCAACTGTGGATTAAAAACATATTCGAAAAGGGAATCCAGAAAGTTCCTAAAAGGAGGTCTGGACTGGCCGCACGCTGGCACCCTACCAGCTGTGACACTGCACTGGGTGTTACAGGTAACCTGGAGGTGACCTGCAGGGTCACACGAGGGCGGGTGTGCCCAAGGTGGACGCCGATGCCACCCGCTCCGTATGAGGGAACTGGGCGTCTGTGGTATGTGAGAGCAACCAGGAACCAAACTCCCGGGCACCCCATGAGGGCAGCCCTCCTCTTTAACTGAGATACTTATCTGAACCCCAGCAGCTGTCTGCTGTGACCCCGGTGTGACCCTGAACATGC
>NW_011476532.1:4108-10345 GCF_000754665.1 Bison bison bison | reverse complement strand
TGTATTTTCCCTTCTGAACCCCCATCTCCCTGGCAACTGTACCAGTGATGTGGTGCCTCTTGACTCAATTTCCAGGCTGTCCTCACCAGCCTTGGACCCCAGAGCAGCCTCGGCCTGTCCTGGCCTTATGGACGGCCTGCAGGTCCCCTCACATGTCACCCCCAGGGTCACCTGGAAGCAACATGTGGAATCATGTCCATCTGACTCCACAAAACAGAAGGTTCTAAAAGCCCTGAAGGGGCTCTGGGAGGGGTGGCCGCCCCCTTCAGCGTCGGCCCCTGAGGCTGGAGTGGGCCATCTTCCTGAGCTGATGCCCGTGTGGTATGCTCAGGAGATCCCACCAGGCCGCCCATGGTTCCCTCTGGGGTCAGCTCCCGGCCAGACCCCAGCATCTCCCCGGGGTGGGGGGCAGCAGGTTCTGGACTCCTCCCTGCCTCCCCCACCTGCCCACTGCGATCCTCAGGTGGTCTCTGACCCCCTCCTCCTGGGCTGTGGGTGGGTCAGCTTGTTGGAAGCACCAGCTGTAGGGAAATGCAGGGGAGGCTGAAGCTGACTCCCTCTCTTGGTTCAGGGCCCAGGGCTGCCTCCTTCCACAGACTGCTAGTGGCCTTCAGGTCTGGGGAGGGGCTTGCTCTTGTGGGGTGGGAAGAGCCCCACCTACATGGGGTTCCCTGGCTGGGCCCTGTGACTCTGCAGGACAGATCGACTGGGAGAGCAGCCAGAAGGTTAGGAACATGCTCGCACGCATGCATGCACACACACAGGCACACATGCTTGCACAGACATGCACACGTGAGCACACACGTGCAGACACGCACACACACGGCACTCGTGTTGATACCACAGCATGGTAGCACGGGCTTCCACAGACTCGACAGAGGACCTGAGCTCTAGACAAGTGACAAGGCAGAGGAAGGGGACTTTGATCTCCTGGAGTGGGGCACTCAGGAAGGCAGGTGGGGCACGGGGTGCGGGGGACACATGAGTCAGGCTTGCCCTGCACACCGTCCAGTGGCCTCTGGTTGACAAAGCCCTGCTGTACTCTGAGGAATCGCCCTGCCCTTCCTGGTAGAAGATGGGCAGTGGAGAGTTTTCTTATGTTTGCTTTTTTAATTGCTTGCAGCTCAAAAATAATTTTTACCTCAAAGTGGCATGAGCACGAGCACCAAGCAAACCTGATGACCATGAAGATCATGAGCAGAGTTGCAGCCTCCTGGAGCCCAGGGCTGACAGGGTCCACCCCGTGACACCTCCACACTGCCACCTCCTGGAGCCCAGGGCCGACAATGTCCATCCCTGTGACACCTCCACACTGCAGCCTCCTGGAGCCCAGGGCTGATCTGATGCCCATGATGATCATGAACAGAGTTGCAGCCACCTGGAGCCCAAGGCCGGCAGTGTCCACCCCGTGACACCTCCACACTGTCTCCTCCTGGAGCCCAGGGCTGACCTGATGCCCATGATGATCATGAACAGAGTTGCAGCCACCTGGAGCCCAAGGCCAGCAGTGTCCACCCCGTGACACCTCCACACTGCCGCTCACCCATGCATCAGAGGACTGTGCACAACTGATCAGTCCCCCACAACGCCTCCCCTCTGCTGCCGAAATGGGGAGGTCAGGGCTTCTTAGGACATGAGCCACCTCTTCTGCCCGCATGGCCCTGCAATAAACCTCTCTCTGCTCCAAACTCCGACGTTTTAGTTTGGTTGGCCTCTCAGTGCGTTGGGCACTGTGTGTGAATGCTTGGACTGCAGACCCCGGGGAGCCTGTGAGGAGGGTTCTGCTCTGAGGGCTGTCTGCTTTAGCTTCCTGAGAGAGGGTGTCTGGGGTGAAATTTTTGGAGATCTTGCATGTCCCAGAGTGACTTAATTCCACCCTTACGTCTTCTTATCAGTTTGTGTGCAGAATTCTCTCAGAAATAATATTTCTCTGGATGATTCAAGCCATCTGATTGCACAGCCCCTTCAGCGGCAGGACATTATATAATCAGCTAAGGAACCCGGGTGAGGGGTGACCTCTCCCCACCCAGGTCTACCTCCAAGCTCTGGACCGGAGCTAAGGTCGTTTAATGGGGCTGCACGCTATGCTAAGTCCCTTCAGTTGTGTCCAGCTCTTTGCGATCCTACAGACTGTGGCCTGCCAGGCTCCTCTGTCTATGGGATTCTCCAGACAAGAATACTGGGGCAGGTTGCCATGCCCTCCTCCAGGGGATTTTCCTGACCCAGGGATCAAACCTGCATCTCCTGTGTTTACTGCATCGTAGGCACATTCTTTGCTGCTGAGCCACTGGGGAAGCCGAATGCTCAAGGGGTAGTCTTCTCAAACAAACAGTGCTGAAACAGTGCCATCCACCTGCACAAAGTGTAAACCTAACACTGTCACAGAATTAACTCATTGACCTACATGCAAAAGACAAAGCTACATTTCGTTTTATACACTAGAAATTTTATAGCAAATAACAGAATACCTAGATGACTGTGGTTTGGGCAGTGAGTTTTAGACCCAATACCAAATGCCCACTTAGTGAAAAACAAAAATTCATTAGTTGAACTTGATTGAATTGAAACGTGTCTGGGGAGAATGGCATTGAAACATGTATATTATCATATGTGAAATGAATCTCCAGTCCAGGTTTGATGCATGAGACAGGGTGCTCAGGGCTGGTGCACTGGGATGACCCAGAGGGATGGGATGGGGAGGGAGGTGGGAGGGGGTTCAGGATGGGGAACACATGTACACCCATGGCGGATCCATGTCAATGTATGGCAAAACCAAAACAATATTGTAAAGTAATTAGCCTCCAATTAAAATAAATACATTTATATTAAAAAAAGAAACATGTCTGCCTGTGAAAGACATGGTCAGGAGAATGAAAAGATGGGCCACAAAAGGGTAGAGACATGCAAAACTCATGGTTGATAAAGGGCTTGATTCCAAAATGGGCAGAGCATGGTTAAAACCCAACAACAGAGGCACAAACACCCTGCCTTATAAATGAGCAGAAGATCTGTGCAGACCTCTCTCCAAAGAAGACTTACAGACACACCTAAGCACGTGACAGGATGCTCCACCTCACCTGTCATCAGAGATGCAGATTAAACCACAATGACTGAACACATGGCTAAACTCAATGGCTAGATGCAGATTAAGCCACCGCTGCGTAACTTCAGAAAGGTGAGAGTCTGGGAACGAAGAACGAGAACCTGACATTTCCAAGTGCTGGTGAGGATGTAGAGCAATAGGAACTCTCATCCACTCTTGGAGGGAATGCAAAGCAGTGTAGCCAGTTTGGAAGATAGTCTAACAATTTCTTAACAATCTAAATGTGACCTCACTACACTACTCAGCAATTGCACTCCTAGATATTTATCCAAATGAGCTGAAACTCACGTCCTCCTTAGAACCTGCACACAGATACTTAGAGGTGATAAATGTTTATGGATACTTTATTCATATTTGCCCAGACTTGGAAGGAACCAGGATATTCTTCAGTTCAGTTCAGTTTAGTTCAGTC
Organism: Bison bison bison; assembly: GCF_000754665.1. Taxonomy (NCBI): domain Eukaryota; kingdom Metazoa; phylum Chordata; class Mammalia; order Artiodactyla; family Bovidae; genus Bison; species Bison bison. Next base: position 6,830 of record NW_011476532.1, on the reverse strand, counting down.
GCTCAGTCGTGTCTGACCCTTTGCGACCCCGTGAATGGCAACCATAGCCTTGACTAGATGGACCTTTGTTGGCAAAGTACTGTCTCTGCTTTTTAATATGCTGTCTAGGTTGTTCATAACTTTCCTTCCAAGGGGTAAGCGTCTTTTAATTTCGTGGCTGCAGTCACCATCTGCAGTGATTTTGGAGCCCCCCAAAATCAAGTCTGCCACTGTTTCCACTGTTTCCCCATCTATTTCCCATGAAGTGATGGGAACAGATGCCATGATCTTCGTTTTCTGAATGTTGAGCTTTAAGCCAACTTTCTCACTCTCCTCTTTCACTTTCATCAAGAGGCTCTTTAGTTCCTCTTCACTTTCCTCAGTAGGTGAGTGAATTAGTCAATTGTAGTGCATCAAGATACTGGAATAGTATTGTGCAATAAAAGGAACAAGCTGCTTTTGGTGAACTGATCCTTTCATCACTGTGCACACTGTCAGTAGTTTTCTATCTGTCTTGCAGTTACTTTGTTCCTCTTTTTTCTATCTTTTTATCTTAGTTTCACTGATTTTTTTGGCCTCATGGAGCAGCATATAAAATTAGTTCCCTTGCAAGGAACTGAATCTGCACCCCCTACACTGGAAGCACAGTCTTAACCACTCGACCACCAGGGAAGTCCCCATGTTTCATTGATTTCTGTAGTGACATTCTTTTATTCCTTTGTTTCAATGGGTGTAGCTCCAGTTATGCAAAATGAGTTAAATTCCAGGAACCTCCATGTGACACGGTGCCTGCAGTTAATAACTGCACCGTGTGCCTCAACATTCGTCAGAGAGACAATCTCATGTTAAGTCTGCTTCACACACACAGGCTTCCCAAACAATGAGCCCAAAGGCAGACTTCCAGAGGCGATGGATGTGGCTATACTTTGATTGCAGCGATGGTTTCACGGTGTGTGCACATGTCCAAAGTCATGTATGCATTAAATATATGCAGGTATTTTATGTATCAGTTATATACAGATGAAGCTATCACAAAAAAAGTTAATAAAATGTAAATAAGCTGTCAAGCCACAAAAACACATGGAGCAATCTTACATGCCTGTTGCTGGAGAAGACTACATGCTCTGTGATTCCAACTCAGAAAGATGCATCTATAGGGACAGAATAGAGATCAGTGGTTGCCAGAGGCTTGCAAGGGAGGGGTGAGAAATGAGTGGGTGAAGCAGGGGGTCGTGAGGGCAGTAAGACTGTGTTGTGTGTTGCTGAAGTGGCGGCCACAGGAGCAGCAGGTTAAACAGCATATCTGACCAAGGCCGTTCCATGGACAGCAGCCTGCAGGCTTCTGGATGCAAATGGCATCATGAATTTGTCAAAACTCAAAGAATTCTACACGTGAGGTAACTACTGTAGCACCACGATGTTAACTATGGACTTTAGTTAAGTGATGTATTAATTTTGGTTAATTGCTGTAAAAAATTGTTGTTGTTGTTCAGTAGCTCAGTTGTGTCTGACTCTTTGTGACCCCATGGACTGCACCAGACCAGGCTTCCCCGTCCATCACCTTCTCCCGGAGTTTGCACAAACCCATGTCCGTTGATTCAGTGATGCCATTTAACCATCTCATCCTCTGTCATCCCTTTCTCTTCCTGCCTTCAATTTTCCCCAGCATCAGTGTATTTTCCATTAAGTCAACTCTTTGCATCAGGTGGCCAAAGTATTGGAGCTTCAGCATCAGTCCTTTTAATGACTATTTGGATTGATTTCCTTTAGGATTGACTGGTTTGATCTCCTTGCAGTCCAAGGAACGCTCAAGAGTCTTCTCCAGCACCACAGTTTGAAAGCATTTATTTAGTTATAACAAATGAAGAACACTGATTCAAAATATTAATAATAGCTGAAACTGTGGGTACATGTAGGGGGAACTGGAGTATACCTCTTGCTCAATGTATCTGTTTACCTAAAACTATTTAAAAAGAACAAAGTCTGTTTGTTTAAAAATAGCATTATGTTGTGCAGAAAAACAAAAGCAGAACCATGGACAGCAGCTGAAACAGTTGGCTGGACCAAGGGAGCTCCACGGACAGCAGTCTCGACAGTCTTGGGCACAAACACGGAACAGCCTTTGCCTCATGTGCAGAAGGAAGCATCGCGGGCAGCAAAGTCACTTTATGTAAGTAGTTTGCAGATTGCAAAAGCATTCTGGGCCATCATCCCATGACCTCATGTTTTAGGGCATAAATCATGTTCATTTTTGTAACCTTATGGCCCGAAGTCTTGGAGTCATGTGTGCACAGACCATGAGTGCCCCACAAAGAATGGATTGATCCCAAGAATGTAGGTGGACTGATAAGATGGTCTCTTATTTTGATATTAAATTTGCATATATATATTAAATATACATGTGAAGTGAAGTGAAAGTTGCTCAGTGATGTCCGACTCTTTTTTTTTTCCTTTTTATTTTTTTTTTAAATTTTATTTTATTTTTAAACTTTACATAATTGTATTAGTTTTGCCAAATATCAAAATGAATCCATCACAGGTATACATGTGCTCCCCATCCTGAACCCTCCTCCCTCCTCCCTCCCCATACCATCCCTCTGGGTCGTCCCAGTGCACCAGCCCCAAGCATCCAGTATCGTGCATCGAACCTGGACTGGCAACTCGTTTCTTACATGATATTTTACATGTTTCAATGGCATTCTCCCAAATCTTCCCACCCTCTCCCTCTCCCACAGAGTCCATA
>NW_011476532.1:0-1251 GCF_000754665.1 Bison bison bison | reverse complement strand
TGGCTTTGTTGATTTTTGCTATGGCCTCTTTTGTTTCTTTTGCATTTATTTCTGCTCTAATTTTTAAGATTTCTTTCCTTCTACTAACCCTGGGGTTCTTCATTTCTTCCTTTTCTAGTTTTTCTAGTTTCCACCTAGCTTTAGGCATAGAGTTAGGTTATTTATTTGACTTTTTTCTTGTTTCTTGAGGTGTGCCTGTATTGCTATGACCCTTCCCCTTAGCACTGCTTTTGTAGTGTCCCACAGGTTTTGGGTTGTTGTGTTTTCATTTTCATTCATTTCTATGCACATTTTGATTTCTTTTTTGATTTCTTCTGTGATTTGTTGGTTATTCAGCAGCGTGTTGTTCAGCCTCCATATGTCAGAATTTTAAAGTTTTTCTCCTGTAATTGAGACCTAATCTTACTGCATTGTGGTCAGAAAAGATGCTTGGAATGATTTCAAATTTTTTTTTTTAATTTACCAAGGCTAGAGTTATGGCCCAGGATGTGATCTATCCTGGAGAAGGTTCCGTGTGCACTTGAGAAAAAGGTGAAATTCATTGTTTTGGCACGAAATGTCCTATAGATATCAACTAGGTCTAGCTGGTCTATTGTATCATTTAAAGTTTGTGTTTCCTTGTTAATTTTCTGTTTAGTTGATCTATCCATAGGTGTGAGTGGGGTATTAATGTCTCCCACTATTTTGTGTTATTGTTAATTTCCCCTTTCATACTTGTTAGCGTTTGCCTTACATATTGTGGTGCGCCTATGTTGGGTGCATATCTATTTATAATTGTTATATATTCTTCTTGGATTGATCCTTTGATCATTATGTAGTGTCCTTCTTTGTCTCTTTTCACAGCCTTTGTTTTAAAGTCTATTTTATCTGATATGTGTATTGCTACTCCTGCTTTCTTTTGGTCTCTATTTGCGTGGTATATCTTTTTCCAGCCCTTCACTTTCAGTCTGTATGTGTCCCTTGTTTTGAAAGGTGGGTCTCTTGTAGACAACATATATAGGGGTCCTGTTTTTGTATCCATTCAACCAGTCTTTGTCTTTTGATTGGGGCATTCAACCCATTTATGTTTAAGGTAATTATTGATAAGTATGATCCCGTTGCCATTTACTTTATTGTTTTGGGTTCAAGTTTATACACCCTTTTTGTGTTTCCTGTCTAGAGAATATCCTTTAGTATTTGTTGGAGAGCTGGTTTGGTGGTGCTGAATTCTCTCAGCTTTTGCTTGTCTGTAAAGCTTTTGATTTCTCCTTC
>NW_011476531.1:13298-17679 GCF_000754665.1 Bison bison bison | reverse complement strand
AGCCTGAATGGATTATGGCAGAGGGCAAATTTTTCATCATAAGTATGTCCCAAACCAGGTTCTCATAAATTCCACCCCCAATCTGGCCCGGCTTCTGCCCAGGAGACCTTCATCTTTTTCTGGGCTAGCTCAGTCCATACGTTGTGTGGGTGTGTGTAAATGCCAAATTCCTAACCAAATACTCAAATATTTAATACTTCTGAAGTCTTAGTGCTATCTAAGCAAATAAAACGGGGTATGATACATCTGTACATTTCCAAGATAAGTGCATTTAAATAGTCTACACATGCCCTAAACAGACAGAGAGTGAAACATCAAAGCTTAATGTACCAAGTCGAGGAATCACCTTGGATTCAAAGGGCACAGTAAGCAATACATGGTATGTGGATACAAGGGAGTGATTGAGGTCAGGGCCATTTTATTCTTTTCAGTAAATCATAAGACTTTTTATTTTCAGGTATCAGGCACAGCAGGATCAGCAAATATTGAATTGAAAGCTTAACAACAGTCTTTTTGAGACTTACACAAAGTAGTGATATCTTTCTAATTAGTTTAAGCCATGTCTCTGAAGGCACCGAAAACGAAATCATATCTACTGAAATCATCAATTCATTACAAATACCACTTTTCCACAGCTAATCCTAGGTGAAGAAATGTAACTCAAAAGATAGAAAATCCAAAGCAGTAACATTAGTATCTAGTCATATTCTTCTATCTGAAAAATGTCAGTATTTCTCAAATTCACAGAAAATATCACAATCTTCAGTGTCTTATTTCCCATTTCACTTTTCTATCCTGGAATGGAAAAATAAAACTCTGACACAATGATTCCAATTTAGCCATCTGCCAATAGATCATAAAGCCATCTGAAGTTTGAGACTACACAACAGCCACAGGTAGCTCCAGATGGTTTGAAAAACTTGGGGACACTTGCTGCATGTGCTCTGTGCTGCTTTCTAGTGAGAATTCCCATATCCTAAACTGGGAGAGGGGAAAAGAGCTTGCAGATGGTACTTCCCAGAGCAAGGGAAGGAAACAACTTAGAGAGTAAGGCCCTCCAACTGAAACACATCTCCCCTGTTGGGTGGTTGTTGGTTGGTTGGCTGCTTTAATACAATGCTGATGATTCACTCTGGAGTGACTTATAATACAAATAAATGCTGGGAAGATTAAATAGAACCTATCAAACCAAACAATAATATTTTGAAAGTAAAATTCATATAGTGGTCCTTTAAAGAGAAAAAATTTTTAAATGTAAAACCAGCATAAACACCACTGTATAGTAAAAATTACCACTAGTAACATTTGCTTCGTAACAGTTTAATATTAATCCCATATTTTCCATATAATACTTATAAACTGTTCACAGCCTTAAATTGTATTAGATGCAGTATTTCACTAACTAACCTAATGCTATGGCCCAGGAAAAAGCAATAATTGCACTGAGAGAGGTCAACTTATTCCAGAGAAAGACTTACAAGAAACAACCATAATTCAAAGGACTAAGGGATTATTATAGGGAATTTCTCCACAGAAATTGGTAAAATAGATGGGGACAAATCACAATTTTGAATTTGACAGTATCTGTAGAACTTTGCTTAATTCCGTCCTTGTTGGTATACCTTTTATTAATAAACTAGCTATTAACTGTTTATGATTATTAAGCTGCTTAATAAACTACTTTAATTCACTATTATCCAAATAGAAACCAGGTGCCCCTTCAAATCACCATTTGGGGCAGGCCCGGGGTTCTAAAAGGGGTTTCTTGGCAAATACCCATTTCTTGGTGTGTGTGTGTCTGTAAAATATCTATTCACTACATGCCCTGCTGCAACCCAAGGACTACACTGACCATCCCCTCCCAAGACTAGAGCAGTTGTTAACCAGAAATGACACTTTTGATCAGTAACTTTTAAGACAGCACCTGTTATACTAGCAACACCGGCACATTACTTGAGGACTACAAAAAAAATCTATTTAGATCTTAACTTCATACCGAAAAATAAAATAAATTTCAGATACATCAAAGAGTTAAATGTAAGAGATAAATCAAAATCAAGAGAGAGATGTAGGTGAATTACCACATGACTCCCAGGAAGGGAAGGACTTTCTAAGCATCCAAACAGTTACAGAAATAACAAAGGGAAGGACTGACAGAGTTGGACTATGATTAGAAGCTCTCCTAATCAACCTCCACATGACCAATTTCACAGATTTACCCATTCCCCCATCCACCACCTGCCCCGCCCGCCAGCCCCTGTCAACCCATGTAGAAACCTAAAGAATGCCTACAGCACAGTGACTGCTCAAGGCTAACAGGCTACTGTGTGGTACACCTGCCTATGAGCTCTACAAATTGCCTACTTACCAGGAGTTATTTATGTTTGTTTCCAAATGTGTTCTTCTTTATGCTAGTTGTGTGCCTGTTACTGTAATTCTTAATTATAAGTCACATCTATCGGATGTGAGTGCAAAAAGAGGGGAACTGGCTAGAAAAACCAGATAAAGGTGAAGTGAAGTCGCTCAGTTGTGTCCTACTCTTTGCGACCCCATGGACTGTAGCCCACCAGGCTCCTCCCTCCATGGGATTCTCCAGGCAAGAATACTGGAGTGGGATGCCATTTCCTCCTCCAGGGGATCTTCCCGACCCAGGGATTGAACCCAGGTCTCCCTCATTCCAGGGAGACGTTTTAACCTCTGAGCCACCAGGGAAGCCCAGATAAAGGTGATGTTGAATTTAACATGGGTGACAAGCCTGCTAAAGACCTGGGGGGAGTGGGGGGTGGGGGTGGAGGAGTGGATTTTTAAATACCTGAAAGGATTCTGCAACAATTACAGCTCATTAAGGTATCACTCCACTTTAAAGAAACTAAAACTAGAAATCACTGATGATGAATTTTGGATGAGATGTAAAAAAAAGAAATATATAGCAGATTTTTAATCAATTAGACTCATATTCAAAGAAAAGCAGCCCAAGATAAAAGGATTAGCTATTTAATGTGTATTCTGAAGCTTTAATGTTGAAGATACATAAACTTTTTTTAGGATACCCCTTCCTATTAAGCAGACCAGCAATGAGAGCTAATCACACCAAATAAAGACCCCCCTTCTGTATGACTGTCAGTTTCCACAGATCGAAACGCATCAGAAACAGAGTGAAAAATAACTTGAAAAATATCTGAAAGACAATGGTAATAGGTTAACACGTTTGATAAAGTTTAGCTAAATTAGCAGGAAAAACATTAGGTAACTAATAGGAAAATGGAGAAAAAACCTAAATGGCCAATTTATAGAAAGAAAACAAAAAAATCAAGCATGAGGAAATTGAATACTTTCATTGGTTATCAAAAAGATGAAACAGTTCAATGAAATAACATTTTTGCGATGAAATGTCCTATAGATATCAATTAGGTCTAACTGGTCTATTGTATCGTTTAAAGTTTGTGTTTCCTTGTTAATTTTCTGTTTAGTTGATCTATCCATAGGTGTGAGTGGGGTATTAAAGCTTTGGCAGTAAGACACCCTTCAAAGTGTTATTTATTATAATATTTTAAAATTTGAGAAAAACCTTTCAACAAAAATTACTGTCAGGCACTGAAGATGAAATAGTCAACAAAACAGTCCCAGCCCTCTTTTGAGTTTAGAGCCCTTGGGGAAAGGGAAACAAATTAAACAAGTAATTATCTGAAGTCCAACAACAGGGGAATTATCAAATAAATTATGAGCCATCCAAACGATGAGATGATACACAGCCATCAGAAATTATTTATAATGAATTATCAAGGACATGAAGAAGTACTTATACTAAATGAAAAGCTATCAAACTATAAATGGGTATTAAAAATATATTCCGACAGCAGGTACTAACAATCCTAGGTAAGACAGGCAGTATCTCTGGCATTTTAACTGGGAGCTGCTTTCATTACCCCCACTACAATTCTGTGGCTTTATAGCTCTGTGGACACTGACACTGTGGAGTTGAGCCGATTTGGAGCTCCAAGGGAAAGCTCCAGGCCTGTAGCATTGTCGAAAACAATAGGGATTATTAGCAAACAAACATCACAGCTGCCTAAAGCTGCAATAATGGTTGGGGCAAACAAGACCTCAGTCCAAGACACAAAAGGGAGCTCAGGGGAATGAGACAGCCACAGGGGGCTTAAAGCTCTGACATATTCTTGGGGTTCTGGAAGGCTGGACAAATGTAAGGCCCTGCATTAGATGTACTGTGGATAAGGAATTCAGTTCAGCTCAGTCACTCAGTTGTGTTTGACTCTGTGACCCCATGGACTGCAGCACACCAGGCCTCTCTGTCCATCACCAACTCCCAGAGTTTACTCAAACTCATGTCCATCGAGTCAGTGATGCCATCCAACCATCTCAT
>NW_011476531.1:11930-12881 GCF_000754665.1 Bison bison bison | reverse complement strand
CCCTGGGTCGGGAAGATCCCCTGGAGGAGGAAATGGCACCCCACTCCAGTATTCTTGCCTGGAGAATCCCATGGACGGAGGAGCCTGGTGGGCTACAGCCCATGGGGTCACAAAGAGTCCGACACGACTGAGCGACTTCACTTTCACTTTCTTCATTCTTGCCTGGAGAATCCCATAGACAAAGGAGCCTGGCGGGCTACAGTCCATGGGGTCACAAAAGAATTGGACACGACAGAGCAACTAACACACAACACACACACAAGGAAAAGAGGAGAGCTTCTTAACTTTTCTACCAGAAGGATTTCACTGTTTCACTTGAATTTCTATACAAGAAGAAAGTAAAACCCAAGGCAGACTGGTAAACTGCCTGAAATTTGAAGCCATGGATTGGGGCACACATTCAAAGTCCATGCATTTAATAACCCTACCATACTCAAGACATTATGTAGTGCTAGAGATATAAAATCCCTGGTTTCTGCCTCGGAGAAGCTCATATTCTAATCATGGAGCCAGATAACCAAGAAGTAATTAGAAAGCTAAGAAAGAGAGTTTTGATGGAGGGAGGGGCTTTAGATTAAACACAGTTGATTGAATATAAACATTTATCAATCTCCCTTCAGAAGCCATGAGAGTGAATAATTAGGAAAGATATAAAACAAGATAAAGAAAGTGGGAGAGAATCTGACACAGAGAGAGAGGTCTACAAAATTTTAGATGAAAACAGTTTGAAAAAAGGCAACTAACTTAGCTGTATCTTTCTTCCTTCTGCCAAGTACCTCCAGTAAGGGCACCTAAACTGAAGCAAGTAAGCCAGTTCATTCCTGAGGGCCTTGGAAAAGCAGAAGGTAAAAGTTCAAGAAGTGAAGTTTCCAGGGACATCTGAAGGAAATAGGAATTTACTTTTAAGAAGGGGGGGCGGTGGTGGGGAGCGAAGAGGAAATCCTTTAAAAG
>NW_011476531.1:11084-11734 GCF_000754665.1 Bison bison bison | reverse complement strand
ACCAGTCATAACTGAGAACAGAATGGGATGCTCTACCACAAACAAGGGGTAGGTAAACATCTGCACAGCCAAGGGTGAAAGATCCAGCCCTTTCCAGACTGGGCTTCTGAATACTAGATTCGACGTTATTACCCTCAAATTCCCTCCCACAAGAGATTCAAGGAGTCCTAGGAAGAAAAACTGACTGGCTTAAGGAAAAAAAAAACACCTCACAGTTAGTTCCTCATAAATATCCTGGCCTCCCCCAATCAGAGAAACCCAGTCAACAAGCCCCATTCATGTCCACTGACTTTCCAATCAAGTTTTCCATAATAGAAGCAAAACCTGCTCAACTATTTGTTGGAGGGCTACCTCTAACATGAAAGACAGATACCAAGACTAAGAAACGGGAAAAGAAAATCAGTAAAAACAGACAAGATGAGGAAGATACAATTCACATATCATAAAGTTCACCCTTTTAAAGTATACAATTCACTGTTTTCTAGTATATTCACAAAGCTATATCTCGATCAGCAAGCATGCTGCTGCTGCTGCTAAGTTGCTTCAGTCGTGTCTGACTCTGTGCGACCCCATAGATGGCAGCTCACCAGGCTTCCCTGTCCCTGGGATTCTCCAAGCAAGAACACTGGAATGGGTTGCCACTGCCTTCT
>NW_011476531.1:9955-10861 GCF_000754665.1 Bison bison bison | reverse complement strand
AGAAATTCTACCCCCATTAGCCATCCCCCCCCATCCTCTCCTTCCCCCTTAGCCTCTGGCAACCACTAATCTAGTTTCTGTCTCAATAAATTTGCCAGTTCTGAACATCTCATATAAATGAAATCATACAATATGTGGTCTTTTCCATCTGGTTTCTTTCACTTAGTGTAATGTTTTCAAGGTTCATCCTCGTGGTAGCACATATTAGCACTTCATTTCTTATTTCTTTTATGGCCTAATAATACTCCACTGTGTACAAGTACATTTTGTTTATCTATTCATCAGTCAATGGCCATCTGGGTTGTTTCCACTTTTTGGCTATTACGAATAATGCTGCTATGGACATTGCTCTACAAGTGTTTTGTGTGAATATATGTTCCCAATTTTGCTGGGTATGTATCTAGGAGTGGAATTGATAGGTTGTAGAAACTATAACTCTCTGAAGAACTGCAGGGTGTTTTCCACAGTGGCTGCACCATTTTACATTTCCATCAGCAAAGTATGAAAGATCCGATTTCTACACCACCTCACCAACATATGTTATTGTCTGTCTTTCAGACTCCAGCCATCCTGGTGTGTGTTAACTGATATCTCATTGTGGTCTTGATTTGCACTTCCCTAATGACTAATGATGCTAAGCACCTTTTCATGTTTATGGGCCATTTGTAAATCTTCTTTGGAGAAATATCTGTTTAATGAATTTTAAATTTCATTTAACATTGAATAGCCATGTCTGGTCAGTGGCTAGAGTATTAGGAAGATGGCCAGGATTACCTCTGGCCCCTTACCTTTGCTCAAGGTCAGGCGGGGATGGGCTAAGTGACTGGAAGTCCAACCCAGCTTCATACCTCACTCTGGATGCTCCAGATGGAATAAGGAGTGAGGCAGCAAGGAGAGAGGCAAAGG
>NW_011476531.1:6323-9855 GCF_000754665.1 Bison bison bison | reverse complement strand
CTCCATTTTACAAATGAGGACACCTTTTTAGACAGATCTGGTAAGACAGATCTTAGTAACTGTACTCACCATAAAATTCTCCATTCCATTTCAACCTTAGAAATGTCTTTTCTTCCTTTAGTTTAATTGTAACAATGATCTGACAGTTCTCAATAGGGATGCTAAGTGTTATTCAGGATTCCATCATTATGTTCAGCATATACTGTACAATTCTGTATCTGCTAACCTATCTCACAGGGACATGATGAGAATTAGATGGTTTTTGAAGCAGCAAAATATTAGCACTAAATGAAAATCTGAACTCCCGACTTTATGCATTATGGGTCAGATTTTATCTTTTTTCGTGTGTTTATCTATACCCCCCCTGCTCTGAATTGGCTCAACAACTATATGATGAAAACTGACCGTGTGCCAGATGCTGTCCTAGCTGTAGAGAGACAGCAGCAGCTATAACAGCCATGAATCCTGACCTAATGAAGCTGAAAAGATATATTAAAGAAATATGTGGTTTGAAAAGTACACAAGCTCCAATAAGTTTCTGTCACATGGATGCCTTGTTGCAGTGTCTATTTCATAATGAACCTTATCTTTGCAGCAGAAGTACCCTTAAATGACACTCTCTGCCTACTAAGAAATTCTTAGTCTGAACATTATAGCTTTTCAAATGGCTTAAAATCCACGCATTTGGCAGAACTCGTCTATCGTAGCTGCTTCTAGGGAAGTAGCACCCAGCTCCCAGGCACCACCAGCTGCCAAGGAACAAAAAGGAACTATTAAAGCTTACCTCCAGCTCCACAGGGCCGTCCCAGACTCCCAGACAAAGGAGAACACAGCCAGTCACCAGAGCACTTCTCTTGCCTGAAGTGTGCCATGATTCCCCAATCTTTCACCACTACCCACCCCTGACCCCTATTTTCAGGTAGATAAAACAGAAACGATGAGGCTGTTCAGATGATTCGTGTGGGTGGCTACTGTGCTGACTGGGACAATAAGGCTGCAGAACACTGCTCCCTCTTACAGAGTTCACATTTTATTCACCGCTATAAATAACAATTTAGTTCTTAAAACACTGCATTTCCACACTATATTGTACAAAACAGTAAAGCTCAAGTTCTCCAGTACACAGGTTGCTTCTGACAATAGAACCAAGTAGCCACATTTTGAGGGCTGGCCTCTGTCTGACCTTCTCTCCCTGTACCTCACCTCCAGGATGAGTAAGCAGGGCAAATGGTATGAATTAACTTGACTGGCACAGCCTAAAATGAAAGGTCTAACTCGACCATTTCCAGTCTTAAGCTCACGATTTCCTGTGTCTTACCCAGCCTCTCCTACCAAAGTAGTCAACCCGAGTTGACTGAAAGAAATCATGGGCCCAACAAACTCACCAGTAATACAGCTCAGTATCATTTGGCCAAGTGGTGTTTCCTAATTTAAAACATCAGTCATGTACAACCAGGGAGTTACAGCTGCAAAAACGACACTTTTGCCCAATCTTACTAAGAGAACTAATGGAGACTAGGAGAAGGCCTCCCTCCACCCCTACTTCCTTCAGTGGTGTGGGTAGAGAGAAGGACTCCAAGTGCATAGAGAAGAACAACACTGAAGTTCAGTTCGTGGATTTTATATGATACTGACCACCAGTTACCTTAAAGCCTGAGAGCAAGTACAAAAGATTATTGAGGGAGGGTGCAAGAATATTGAGGTGATATTCCAGCTAAGGATAGAAATAACCATCCTTGGTTATGGGAAGGCTAACAAAAACTCATCCAGTAAACATCCTAAGATTACCCACAGTATTCATTATCTGTGTGTTCATGTGTTCATAAACATCCTTGTGAAGTACAAGTGACTAAAGCACTCCAGGCCAAGGATAAAAATTTTCCAAATGGAATGATGCTGTTTCAATGGCTTAGAGTACACCAAACAGCTCCAGTGAATTCCTAAACTTCGCAGTCACAAAGTGATTTTTTTTTCTTGGGGTAGTAAAAAGGCAGCAAAAATTGGGAGAAATGAAGACTATAATATATAATAGATCACTAAGTTCGGTTACACTGGAGTACAGCAAAACCAAGGACACCCAGTGCAAAAATCAGTGAGGAAATGTCACAGAATTGTTAAACAGGCTACCACTATTATCAAACATAGAAGGAAAGGGCACAGTAGTATATTACTTTTATTCACAAGTCTCTAGTCACTGAGCAATAATTTGACATCAGAGAGAGCAATGGGCAGGAGTAAAGGGAAAAAAATAGGTGTTTACCTATTGATTTCAGATATTTGTAGTTCAGTTATTATGGGAAAGAAATCAATACTAAGGCTTCAACTTGGGCTGGGATCAGCAAACTTTTTGTGTTAAGGGTCAGAAAGTAAATGTTTTAGGCTTTGTGGACCATATGGTCTCTGCTGCAACTACTCAACTCTGCCCTTGTAGTGTGAAAGCAGTCACAGACATTATTTAAATGAATGAGTGTGGCTGTACTCCAGAAAAACTTTATTTACAAAAACAGACAGTGGGCAGACTTGGCCCTTGGGCCATAGTTTATTGAGCTCTGATCTACAGTTCTAAATCAGTGCTTCTCTAATTTTAATGGGCCTCAGCATCCCTTAAAGAACTGTTAAAAAGGAAATTGCTGGGTCCCACCCCCTAGAGCTTCTGATCTATAGGACTGGGGCCTGAGAATCTGCATTTCTAACAAATCCCCAGGTGATACTGCTCTGCTGGTGAGGATGAAGTCCACCCTGGAGAACCACTGCTCTATACTTCACTACTAAATAGGAAGTTCAACATTTTAAGTAGCTGCCAAAGTTCACACCAGATTGACTACAAAATTCTGCCACTTGTAGTGAGTTCCAAACTTCAAAGCTCAAATAAAATTCATTTAAAGAAAAGCAAGGAGAAACACACTAGGCAGGATTTTTCCTTCACTGACCTCCATGTAAATATTACCCCATCAGTGAAATACACACAAGTCTTCCTCATATCTCTTTATTCAACATTTTTCACCCAACATGTCCCCAGTCCTATAAAGCTCCAGAAATCAAATAAGAAATCAAATCAGTTTTACAGACAATGGTAAATGAATCTTGCAAAATCAAAATATACTTAACAAAGCCCACTTCTAATTAGAAGTGCTTCATTGCAAAATAATGTATTTAAGATAGTTTAAGATATTTGAAAAATTATGTCATTTTGTGTTCATAAGGATCAAATGAGGTAGTTCAAATACAGCCTTCACTATCCTTCTTTTGCTTCCCTTGGGGCTCAGATGGTAAAGAATCTGCCTGCAATGCGGGAGACCTGAGTTCGATCCCTGGGTTGGGATGATCCCCTGGAGAAGGGAAAGCTACCCACTCCAGTATTCTGGCCTGGAGAACTCCATGGACTGTACAGTCCATGGGGTCGCAAAGAGTTGGACATGACTGAGCGACTTTCGGAGAATGCAATGGCACCCCACTCCAGTACTCTTGCTTGGAAACTCCCATGGACGGAGGAGCCTGGTAGGCTGCAGTCTTTGGGGTCGCCAAGAGTCAG
>NW_011476531.1:2889-6223 GCF_000754665.1 Bison bison bison | reverse complement strand
AGAAGGAAATGGCAACCCACTCCAGCGTTCTTGCCTGGAGAATCCCAAGGACGGAGGAGCCTGGTGGGCTGTAGTCCATGGGGTCGCTAAAAGTCGGACACAACTAAGCGACTTCACTTTCACTTTCACTTTCATGCACTGGAGAAGGAAATGGCAACCCATTCCAGTGTTCTTGCCTGGAGAATCCCAGGGACAGGGAAGCCTGGTGAGCTGCCATCTATGGGGTCACACAGAGTTGGACACGACTGAAGCGACTTAGCAGCAGCAGCAGCACAGCAACTTTCACTTTCACCCCTATTTTACAAGATAATGAAACCAAATGCTGATGTGTCACAACTAAAATTCTTTCCTTAAAATACTACTTTTCCTAGCAAGTTCTGATCTGCACTTATCAAATCCAACTTGTACATGGCTTTGCAGGACTATGTCTATGAATGTATCTTCATGGGGGAAAGGGTCACTCTAACAAGATCTTCAAGTCCATATTCACATTTATGGGGCTAATTCTGAAGCCATCCCAGCAAATCTAACCAAGAAGCCTGAACTTTAATCAGATCACAATTTAAAACATGCTTGACCTTTAGTGTAAGCAGGTCATAGATTATAGAAGTGTGGTGATCCCTTCCCAGCAGTATAAGAGAAACACTCAGCAATGGGAGAAATACTATTAATGGAGATAATAAAAAAATAGAGCAGCAAGCCTAGAATCTCCCCCTCCATATTCTATTCCCAGGCTCTTTCTGCAATAGTGATCATGTATTCATTTGAACAGATACTAACACAAATTATTTTTACATCCATTTTAAGAGGGAAATGCTTTTAAAAAGAAAACCAAGGAAAGGAATATAATCAACAATATGGATGGTCAGTAGAGGGTTTTTTCCCATTCTTATTGGCATGCTTTTAAAAGTATTGCACATGTTGATTATAATGTGAGATAATTACATTGTCACTTTAACCTGTGATCTGCATATTCCAGTAACGATTTTTTTTAATTTACATGAAATATAATTAAAGAAAGTCCTTAGTGAAAATGCCCTCTTGTTTGTTTTACAAGTATCTAATTATTTTACAAGTGACTAAATTAAAGAAAAAATATGAAAAAGATAATCTCAAATCCAGTGCCAGATACTACTGCTGGGACAAAGATCCAGTTAAGACAATATTAAGCCTAAGGAGACCAGTAAAGGTTCAACATAAAAGCTCACCATTCTGCTTCTGAACTAATGGCTCAGATGGAATTCAGCAAAAACTTCCAGCCTGAATAATGCAATATAAGTAATACTGTCCACAAATTATCATAGGAAGAGATGCCTTTTACTGTTCTCTGAAGCCAACCTAAGAAGTATTTTCATCAAAGTAAGTGGTCTAAATAGATTTCAACATGATCATTCTTCTACTTGACAATGTTAACATGACCTAGTAGATGAAATGCTCTTCTGTAAATGTAGGTAATTTAGATTTGGTGCCCAATCACATCAGAGAATACAGCTTCAGAATCTTTCCACCTCATTTTGTTTGTGATTAAGATGTGGACACTGCTGCCATAATAAAATCTGGGGAGGTTACATAAAAGAACACTACAATATCCATAAATCCTATATATGGCTGTTTCCTAAATATATACTCTGGGATTCTCCTTGTCTCAGTTTTGAAATTTCACATAATGAACAATTAATTCATCTGTCAAATGTCCAAATGCAAAGACAGAAGTTGCTACAAAACTCCCTCTTTTAACATAATCTTTGGAGCTTTTCTCAACACTACAAAAATTATAATCTAGAACAGTCTTGCAAACGATTGATGTAAATCTATAAGCTCAAAGAATACTATCTTTCCTATGTACCAAAGATACAATGACAGTTTTATTTTAAGCCACAAAGCACTCTAAATAGTATATGTCTACTACCTCAAAATACATTGTGCAAAATGGATTTCAGATACAAAAGAGAATTTTGAAGTTTTATTTATACTACGTAAACCTGTGGTAGATTCATGTTGATGTATGGCAAAACCAATACAATATTATAAAGTAATTAGCCTCCAATTAAAATAAATAAATTTATATTAAAAAAAAACAAACAAACAATGACTCTAGCAAGGGCTCTTGGTGAAGTCATTAAATATACATCGTTGGCACATCATAACTCTCCAATTAGGGATGGAGATTTAGTGAGTGTTGTTCCCCCTAATTTTTTTAAAGCTATTTTTTTTTTCAAATACTCCATTTCTGTCAATTTCTAGTATGTTCTCAACTCTGCTTTCATCCATGCCATGGGCAATAAGAATGAAGGAAACAAATGTTTTCAGGCACTCCACATTTATTCTGTCTCCAGTCAGACAATAAGAATGTTAATGAGTTTCTTCCCCTTTAGCTTAGCGTCAAAAAAAGAATCCAAAAGCAACACACACACACACACACACACACACACACACAACCACCTAAACGTATAGTATTTCTCCATTTAACAGTGAAAATATTTCAGTGGACCAGTCTCAATATCTTTATATTTTGTAGAAACAACCTACTACTATGGGGCTATTCAGACTATTCACCAACCTTGAAGGTAAACAAGACTGGGAACTGGACAGTCAGCTCCAGCTTCATTTTTAATCTATAACAGGATCAGCAAACTAAAGCCCAGGGCCAAATCTAGCCCACCACCTATTTTTGTAAATAAAGTTTCACTGGAACACAGCCACACTAATTTGTTTTCCCATGGTTGTCTTCACATTACAATGTCAGAGTCTAAGTAGCTGTGACAGATGTGTGGCTCGTCAAGCTTAAAATATTTACTATCTGGTAGTTTACACATAGTTTGCCAACCCTTGGTCTACAAATATCTAAAATTGTTGAAGATCAGTATAAACATGTCCACGAGATAAAAGCTTGACCAACAACCCGTAAAATTTGCTTTATGTCACAGTGTCAAACAGACTCTGTAGGCAAACTCTGATAGTACTCACCTGATTAGAAAGCATTCTAACCCTCATAGACCACTGGTGGGAATGTAAAATGGTACACTTTGGAAACCAGTTTGGCATTCCTTAAAAAGTCAAAGACAGTTACCATTTGACCCAGCAATTCCACTTCTAAGTATATACCTAAGAGAAATAAAAACAAAACTTGCACATGAATGTCCATAGCAGGATTAATTATAATAGCCAAAAGATGAATACCACCCAAATGAATTAATTTGTCATTAATTGACAAAAAGATCAAATGTGGTCAAGCCACAGGATAGAATACTATTGGGCCTTATAAAAGGAATGAAGTGCTGATAACATCTACAACAGGGATAAACCTTGAAAACCTTATGCTTAGAAAAAGAAG
>NW_011476531.1:0-1552 GCF_000754665.1 Bison bison bison | reverse complement strand
CCCCAAGAATACTGTAGTGGGTAGCCTGTCCCTTCCCCAGCAGATCTTCCCAACCCAGGAATTGAACCAGGGTCTCCTGTACTGCAGGCAGATTCTTTACCAACTGAGCTATCAGGGAAGTCCCTGATCTTAAGAATTTTAAGATTTATTTAATTTTCCTACCTGTATTCCTCTACTCTTTTACTCAATCAGCACAACACCCCTGCAAGGTCCATGTTATCACTCTCATTTAACATATAAAGAAACTGAGGCTCAGAGAGCTTAACTAACTTGCTCAGGGTCACACAGCTAGAAATGAATGCCTAAATGAAAAAATGAACGAATGTTAGCACCACTAAATTTTACACACATGGTAGAAAAGAATGTTCATTTCACCGTATTATTTATGTAATAGAGCCTGTGTTTAGCACTGAGAAAGTGCACATTTGGAAATTGTTGAAACTTATCTACATAGCTGCCAAAAGTAATTTGAGTATCTCAGAGACATTCTAGAAATAAAAAATACTTATGCTGCACTTCACAATCACTAATCCATGCAAATGGCTCATGAAGCAGCTATCATTCCTTTATAAATAAAGGAGAAAATGGTGATAATGTATCCGAAGGTTACCAGATCAGATCTTAGGGGGCTGCCTTACAGTCTTCAAAGCACTGTTGATCCATATGTTTGGGGGAAAATAGATAAGGGTAAGCAGGAAGGATATGATGTTTCTTATCAGTTTTATAAGGTAGTAATGTTACAATGGTAATCTGCACATGATAGCCAGGGCCAGAGACCTCTGTAACTGAATTAGTAACATTGTTTTCATAAAACATTAAAATCTTCATAGGGTTAAATCCATCCTAGATTTGAATATACCAAAATACTCTGAACTCAGGGTTAGAATTAGAAGCCTGTGATACAGTCAATGTATAATATTTTGTGTTATTAAACTACACTGAGAGAGGATACAATCAGCATTCTTATCTGTAAATGATTCAAATATTCAAAACAATGGTAACAAAGTAAAAAAATGTATCAAAAGAAATAAAAAAGAAAAAGAATGTGTAACAGAATCAAGAAGTTGAATTGCAACAATATGCACTTAGATACAAAGAAACTGGCTTAAGTATCATAAAGTAATCCTTTCTCGATGTGAATGGATGTGGACAACTCAAAAAAGGCCAACAAATGAATTTAGTTGGTGGGATGGGGGTAAGAGGGGTGTAAAATGGGAGGAGAGTATTACAGTTATCCAACTGGGACCAAAAACCTTGAGGCATGGAAGAATTCAGTTCCCTATAGGTGAAGAATTTAATACGAGAACAATGGTTTGAACTTAAAGTGTCTAAAATTTACTTTGTCATTTCATTAAAAGGGGCCCATTTAATTCAAGTTAGGCACCAAGCTTGGGAATCAAAAAGACCTAACCTTAGGGAAAAAAATGGTTTTACCTAAAAGCCAGCCATCAGAATCTGCAAAACACAAGTAAAGTGAAAAAGAAATGTACTTTTTTTTTTAACCCTAACTATGTTGTGGAGAAGGCAGTGGCAGCCCACTCCCGTACTCTTG
>NW_011476530.1:15021-16947 GCF_000754665.1 Bison bison bison | reverse complement strand
GACTCTTTCTTTCTGAGTCTTTGCAGGAGACAGTGATATGGTGGTCAATGGTGTCAAATTTGGAGGCAAGAGTTTAAACTTCTGTTTCAAAGTTTCAGTGTCCTTACCTGAAAAATAATGATTACAACACCTGATAAGTGAGATCAGGTGTGTTAACAGTTTATCAAAGTATCTAGCACATACTAATTGCCCTGAAAACAGTAGTTACAATTATTTGTAATTGCCATTTCTTAGGACACCTACTTAAGCCCACCATAGGCTTCCCAGGTGGCTCAGACGATGAAGAATCTGCCTGCAGTGCAGGGGATCTGGGTTCAATCCCTGCATTGGAAAGATCCCCTGGAGGAGGGCATGACCACCCACTCCAATATTCTTGCCTGGAGAATCCCCATGGACAGAGGAGTCTTGTGGGCTACAGTCCATGGGGTCACAAAGAGTCCAACATGACTGAGCGACTAAACAAACACACATGACAACTACAGTAACAGTTAACTTCAAAATATGAATGTGTTGACATCATGCTTCAGTCCTGTGAGTAGATTCCTCCCATATTTCCAAAAACAGGTGGCTTAGCACACTGGTTCGGAGAAGGCAATGGCACCCCAGTCCAGTACTCTTGCCTAGAAAATCCCATGGATGGAGGAGCCTGGTAGGCTGCAGTCCATGGGGTCGCTGGAGTTGGACACGACTGAGCGACTTCACTTTCACTTTTCACTTTCCTGCATTGGAGAAGGAAATGGCAACCCACTCCAGTGTTCTTGCCTGGAGAATCCCAGGGACGGTGGAGCCTGGTGGGCTGCCGTCTCTGGAGTCACAGAGAGTCGGACACGACTGATGTGACTTAGCAGCAGCAGCAGCACACTGGTTTGCAGACATCAGCGTGCCTAATAATCACAAGAATTCATTGATTTCTGGACCCCATCCCTCGAATTTCTGATGTCTGGAATGGGGCCTGAGGAATATTCATGTCTTGTAAGTTTCCAAATGATGGTATTGCTGCCTACCCTCGGATCCACATTGAGTGGCACTGATTTAGATGGCATTAAGACAGATTGGCAGGGAGGAGGGAAGACCGAAACCAAAAGACCAAGATGTTACCGAAGAGAGGAGCATGCTTAAAATTGGTGGTATTGGATGCCTTGGAAAGTTCAGAAAGGATAAAACTGAGAGAACACAGTTGGATTTGTGTTCTTATTGGAGCCTTTTTATTTGTTTTTCATGTGTGTCAGGTACAAGAGTTGATCTAATTATACTCCTCAATTGGTAGAATATTAACATTATTATGACCAGAAAAAAAGAAAAACAACATATGGCAGATCTTTGAGATAATAGTTCTTAATATGGGGGTGTGCATTAGACTCTGTTAGGGAGCAGTTTTCACCAACACACTTAGGTTTACTGTGTTGTCTAAAGTGTCTCCCCAGTGCAAACTGATCAAGTCAGAATTTCAGAGTGTAGAACCTGGCATGAAAAAATTCCAGGAGGGTTTCATGTACACTCTAGTTAAGAACCACTTCTTTGAATAATGCTGGTCAGGAAGTAGAAGCAGTGAAAAATATTTTTTTTTAATTGTTGATGAAGGAAGAAGGGAAGAAAAAAAACTGGAGTTTGAGAATTTTAAGGGATCAAGAAAACTGTATTGTGAAAGGGGTGAAAAGCCTACTGGAATGTTTGAAGGTGTAATGCTAAGGGGATATAATTGATAAAACAGAGAACTGGATCCAGAGAGCAGGAGGGCCTAGAATCAGGCACCAAGAGAATAGAGGGGGAAAGAATGAGTTAAGAAAAGTAAATCTGAATGTGAGAGGGGAGAAGTTGAAGGAACACTCTGTAAGGGAGGTTTGTTTGCACACTACTTTTCAGTGGAACTTAAATAGGCCATGAACTCTATGGATTTTTCAAGTTTAGTAATGCTGGTTACTAAAG
>NW_011476530.1:13405-14919 GCF_000754665.1 Bison bison bison | reverse complement strand
GTGGGTGTATGTGCGCTCCGTGTGTGTGTGTGTGTGTGTGTACATGTGTATATGTGTATGTGAGTAGAGTTACAGTGTTGTATTCTTTAGAGAAATGCAAAGTAGGAAAAGTGAATAGTGGAGCATCTATAGATATTCATCAGTAGGTGAATAGAGTCTTTTGGAGGGCAGTGATCAGGGAAGACAGTGTCAGCAAAGAGTTTTAAGAGATGAGAAAACTATTTGGAGGAAGAGCTTTATGGGAATAGAGAACAGCAAGTATAGAGGTCCTGAGGTGGTACCTTTTTGAGACGTTTTGCTAGGAATCACAAAACAGTCCTTGTGATGAGAATAGCATGAATGAGTGGGAGTGAATAATAAGAAACAGGGTCACATAAGTAAGAAGGTGTGTTGGAGGGTTAGGGCTATTCCACTCATTTTGAGAGGATATTGTAAGGCTATTGAGTGAGAGAAAAAGCCTTAGAAGGTTTGAAGAGTGAAATGATGTGATCTGATTTCTGTTTCATAAGGATCAATCTGAGTGCTTTGTGGAGTATAGAATTGCAAGGGGAGCTGGAACAGTAGAGACCAGTTTGAGGATAGGTTGGGGTGACTTGAACCAAAGTAATATAATGCTAAAGGTATGATAAGTGACCAGATTTTCTGCTCACTTATTGGAAGTGGAATTGGAAGGGGAATATGGCAAAGGATGAGAGTCAAGGATGATGCCAAGGATTTTGGTCTGAGCAACTAGAACAATGGAGTAGACACTTAGTGAGATATGGAAGATTGTTGGAGAAGAAAATTTGAGAGAAGGAAGACCAAGCATTCAGTACTAGGCATGCTGAGTCTGAGAAGACTTTCTGCTATCCAGGTGGAATTCAGGAGAGTGGCATGGGTGGAGAGGAAGCTCTGGGAATAGATCAGATCATTACAAGGAAAGAGAAGGACTCACTCCTTAAACAAATAAATTAATGAACTGTTTTTAGAGCATTTTAGGTTCACAGCAAAACTGAGTAGAAAATAGTCCTCCAGCTTTGTTCTTCAGTATTAAGTTGACTCTTTTAGGTCTCTTGGCTCTCCATATAAATTTTGGAGTAAGTTTGTTGATATCCACAAAATACCTTGCTAGCTTTTGATTGAGATTGTGTTGAGCCTATTGATCATCATGGGAAGAACTGACATCTTGCCACTATTGAATCTGTATTTCCATGAATGTGGAATAATTCTCCATTTATTTAGTTCTCCTTTGATGTCTTTGGTCACAAATATGAGGCATTTTCCTCATAATGGATTTTGAACAAACTTTTTTAGATTTATATATAAGTAATTCATTTTGTGGGGAGTGCTAATATAAATGGTAATATATTTTAAATTTCCGGTTCCACTTATTTATTACTGGTGTTTAGGGAATTGAGTAACTTTTGCACATTAATCTTGTGTCTTGCAACTTTGCTATCATTGCTTATTAGCTCCAGGAGTCTTTGTTGTTGATTCTTTGGGGGTTTTCTACATTGTCGATAATGCCATCTGTG
>NW_011476530.1:7508-13305 GCF_000754665.1 Bison bison bison | reverse complement strand
GCAAGTTCAATCCCTGGGTCAGGAGGATCCCCTGGAGAAGGGAGTGGCTACCCACTCCAGTATTCTTGGCTAGGCAATCCCATGGACAAGAGGAGCCTTGTGGGTGACAGTCCATGGGGTCACAAAAGAGTTGGACATGACTGAGCGCACACACACATAACTTGGAAAAGAGTGGTAAGAGGAGACATTATTGACTTGTTCCTTATTTTAGCTGGAAAGTTTTGTGTTTCTCCCTATTAAGTATGGTGTTAAGCTATAGGTTTTTGTAGATATTCTTAACAAGTTGAGGAAGTTCACTTCTACTTCTCATTTTCTGAGAGTTCTTAATCATGTATGGGTGTTGGATTTTGTAAAGTCCTTTCTCCGCATCTGCTGATATGTTCGTGCTATTTTTCTTCTTTTGCCTATTGATGTGATGGATTACATTAATTGATCTTCAAATATTGAATCAGCATTGCATAGCTGGGATAAATCTCACTTGGTTATAGTTTGTAATTCTTTTTATACATCGCTGCATTTGATTTGCTAGTATTTTGTTGAGGGTTTTTGCAGGTATGTTCATGAGAGATACTAGTCAGTAGTTTTCTTTTCCTGTAATGTCTTTGTCTGGTTTTGGTATTAGGGTAATTCTGGCTTCATAAGTTAGGAAGTATTCCCTTGGTTTGGTTTCTATCTTCTGGAAGAGACTGTAGAAAATTGGTGTAGTTTCTCCTTAAGGGTTTGATAGACTTCACAGGTGAGCCCATCTGAGCCTGTTGCTTTCCTTTTTGAAAGGTTATTAATTATTGATTCTATTTCTTTAATATATAATATATATTCATATTGTCTATTTCTTCTTGTATGAGTTTTGGCAGGTTGACTCTTTCAAGGAATTGGTTTAATGGATTTGTTCATAATAATCTTTTATTAACCTTTTAATGTCTCCATGCAATCTGTAATGGTGGCTTTTATTTCAAGTAATGTAATTTGTCTCTCTCTTTTTTTTCTTAGCTTGGCTAGAAGATTATTAATTAAAAAAAAATCTTTTCAAAGTGTCAGGTTTTGGTTTTATTTTCTCTATTCATTCCTCGTTTTCAGTTTCATTGTGATATCTGCTCTAATTTTTATTATTTCTCTTCTTTTGCTTCTTTGAATTGAAGTCACTTTCTGACTTTCTATGGTAGAAGCTTAGATTGTTGATTTTTAGAGCTTTTTTCTTTAAATGGGCTTCCCAGGTGGCGGTAGCGGTAAAGAACCTTATATGTATGCATTCATTGCTATAAATTTTCCTCTAAGCACTGCTTTCACTGCATTCCATAGTATTTGGTAAGTTTTATTTTCATATAGTTCAAAATATTTAAAAATTTGAGAGTTCATGTGTTGTTTATAGTGAGTTGTTTAATCATCATGTGTTTGAGGATTTTGCAGTTATCTTACTGATTTCTGGTGTAATTGCATGGTGGTCTGAGAGCAGACAGTATATGATTTATATTCTTTTAAATTTGCTAAGGTTGCATTTTATGTCCCAGAACGTGGTTTATTTTGGTGCATATTCCATCAAGCTAGAGAAAAATGAGAATTCTGTTGTTGGATGAAGTCGTCTTTAGATATCAGTTGTATCCAATTGATTGGTGGTACTATAGAGTTACTGAATTTGTGCCTGCTGAATCTGTCCAGTTCAGTTAGAGGAGTGTTGAAGTCTGTAATAATAGGAGATTCATCTGTTTTTCCTTGCAGTTCTGACAGGTTTTGCCTCATATATTTTAACACTTTGTTGTTATGTGCATACATTAAGGATTGTTATGTCTTCTTGAAGAACTGACCCCCTTTGTCATTGTGTTATGATATTATCCTCTTATCTCTGACAACTTTCCTTGCCCTGAAGTAGCTCTGTCAGAAATTGATATAGCTGCTTCTACTTTCTTTGATTAATTACTAGCATGGTATATTTCTCCATGCCTTTACTTTTCATCTGTGTGTGTCTTTCTATGTAAAATGTGTTTCTTGTAGACAATATATATTTGGGTTTTATTCTTTCATCCACTCTGACAATCTGTCTTTTCATTGGTATATTTAGATCATTGATGTTTTAAAAGGATTATTGATATAGTTGGATTAATAACTACCATACTGCTTTCTGTTTGTTGTTATTTGTTCCTGTTTTTGTCTTTCATACTTCTCCTGTGTCTTAATTGACACTTTACATGGTTCCATTTTCTCTTATTTGTTAGTGTATCAGTAAACTTAAAAAAAAAAACAACAGCATTTTTTAATGGTTGCCATAGCATTTGCTAAATACACGTTTCCAACTAATCCAATTCCACTTTCAAATAATACTGTATCACTTCATATGTAATAGAAGTACTGTATAATAACAAAATATTCCAAATTCCTCCCTCCTATTCTTTGTATGATTGTTATTCATTTCACTTATACATAAGCGTATATATAAGTATTTATAACTGAATGTACTGTTGCTAGTAGTTTGAGCAAATTGTAATCTTTTAGATCATTTAAGAATGAGGAAAAAGTTTTTATATTACTTCTAGTTATTCATTTTTTGATGCTCTTCATTTCTTTATGTAGCTCCTTATTTCTGACCTATATTATTTTCCTTCTCTCTGAAGAACTTTTAACAAATCTTGTCAGGTAGATCTACTAGCAAAAAGTTGCCTTAGTTTTTGCCTGTCTGAGCAAATCTTTATTTCTCCTTCTCTTTAGACAGATAATTTCTTAGAGTACAAAATTCTGAGTGGGTGATTTTTTTTTCTCTCAACACTCTCAAGTATTTCTGTTCACTCCCTTCTCGTTTGCTTGGTTTCTGAGGAAATGTCAGATATACAGTTAGCTCTCGAACATCATGGGGATTAATCCAAGTGAGTATAACTTACTGCCATACCTCCATAGCTCCAGTTCCTCTGCATCCACAAAATCAACCAACTAGGACTCTGTGGTACTTCAGTATTTACTATTGAAAAATATCTGCATATAAGTGAGCCTGGGCAGTTTAAATCCAGGTTGTTCAAGGGGCAACTTACCTTTGTTCCTCTAGTGATACTTTTTTTTTTTTCCTCCTTTGGGTTGTTTTCCAGATTTTTTGTCTTTGATTTTCTGCAATTTGACTATAACATTCCTAGACATAGTTTTTGGTTTGTTTCTTTGTTTTGCTTTTATCCTGTTTAGCATTTTATCCTGCTTGATGTTCTCTGAGCTTCCTGGATCTATGGTTTGGTGTCTGACGTTTATTGGGGAAACTCTCACTCATTATTGCTTCAAATACTGCTGCTGTTCTTCTGTCTGTTTCTTCTTTCTGGTATTCTCATTATACATATGTTACATCTTTTGTAGTTGTCTCAGAGATCTTGGATATTCCTTTCTTTTCAGTTTTGCTGTTTCTGTTTTCATATTTTCAAGCTTAGAAATTCTTTACTTAGCTGTATCCATTCTCCTAATAAGCCTATCAAAAGCATTCTTTATTTCAGTTACAGCATTTTTGATTGGTAGCATTTCTTTTTGATACTTTCTTGGAATGTCTATCTCTCCACTTACATTATCCATCTTTTCTTGCATGTTGTTTACTTTTTACATTAAAGCCCATATCATATTTGCTTTTTAACTGCTGCTGGGTCTTTGTTGCTTTGCATGGGCTTCTCTCTGTGGGGGCCTCTCTCGTTGCAGAGCACAGGCTATAGGTGCACCGGCTTCAGTAGTTGCCACACATGGGCTCAACAGTTGCGGTTCCTGGTCTCTAGGGCATGTGGGCTAAGTAGTTGTGGCACACGGGCTTAATTGCTCCACGACATGTGGAATCTTCCCAGACCAGGGGTCGAACTGCTGTCCCTTGTGTTGGCAGGCAGATTCTTATCCACTGCGCCACCAAAGAAGTCTCAAGTCCATAGCATGTTATTCCTAGTATTTTAAAATTCCTGGTCTGATAATTCTAACATTTTAGCATCTCCCAAAGAAGTGGCTTTATGCAATGTATGTCACACTTTTATTCAACATTTATTGAGCACTTTTGCTGTGAAAGGGGTGTGCTTTACCCTTTGTAGAGTAGAAACATAAGTATTTCTCAAGAATATTATTGAGCATAATGAAATGAGAGTCGAATAAAGTTCCACAAGGCAGGGATAATCAGAGCTCTTAAAAATGCTCAATGGTTGCTTTTCTTTCTCTATTATTGTGTGGTAATAGCTGGTATACTTCTTTTCAAGCTCATTCACATACATATATGAATTTTTGATAGTATTCATTATCTTCTGGAAAGGCTTGGCGGTTAAATGGGCCAGAATTGAAATAACAATTTGAGCTTCTTAATTGAAAATAACAATTTTCAGTGCCTCATAATTTAGAACCTAGGATTTCTTTAGGAGAGGGTATGCTATTTTATATTCCTGACTTGGAATAAGTTCCCTGCATTCTATTTTTTCCCTTCTTTGTGTCCTAGAAGATACATGTTATTTCCTGGAATCCTAGGTAACCAAGCTCCTCCTTTTTGACCGACAAAACCTATTCAAAGCACTGTGTGTTCTGTGTAAGGGCTCTAGTCTGGCTCTAGAGAGCCTGTTCTTTGTGGTTTGGTTTCTAATGTTATGCATTACCATTTTGAAAAAAAAAATCCATATGACTAACTTGCCACAGTAATCCTGTCTGACATGTTTGTTTCAGAGAGAAAGCTGGCAAAGTTAGAAACACATGCCTAGTTGAAAATTTGCTGTCACTGCAGAAAAAAGTTAATGGAATATATTCCTAGTCTTTTCTTCTATGTTAGTATTACTCATGGGAGCAGAATAATGATTTTTGGCAAGAATATATTTACTTTCCTGTGTAATTTTATCATACTTCAATTTCTCACTCATTTTTTCCCTAGGATTTATCAAGAAAATATTATTATATACAGGAGTAAAAATAAAAATTCTTTCTTTAGGCTCATAAGCAGTTAGTCTGAAAATACACGTTTTTGTTGCATTAATATGAACTATCCACAAACACTGAAAGCTTCCAGCCTGCAGGTACCACTTCATAGTGCTTCTCCAGTCCCTTCTCCAGGGGATCTTTCTGACCTAGGGATCGAACCCGGGTCTCCTGTTGCAGGCAGATTCTTTACTGTCTGAGCCACCAGGGAAGCTCCTATAAAGCCCCACCCACCCCTAAAGACTGAGCTCTTCACTTTCTTAAAAGGTTGTGTACCCCTAACCTTTCTGAGTTGGGTTCTGCTTTTCTGCCTTAGTTCCTTATTTGCATTTCAGCTCTTAACTGTTGAACTGGTGCTAGTTCTCTGCCAGAATCTCAGCCTCATTAGCTAGGGGTCAGAGCATCTCTGTTGTCTTTGTCTACTTTGGTCTTTGCCTGGTGAGCGTTGGGAATCAGAAATCTGAACATCCAGTGACTCCTCACCACTGGAGTGGGTGGCCTCCACTGTACTTCATCAGGGCTGATAAGAGGCAGAATGTATCAGGGCCTTCAGAAAACCAGGAAAGGCACTGGGGTAAATCCTGTTTGGAATGGGATTTTGTTTTTTCCTCTGGGACCCAAGCACACTCTTAGCAACCCTGTCCTTCACAGGAATATAGTTGAGTTCATTACTCAGAAGGTTGCCCACATTATTTTTTTCTTCTCATCTCTCAAGCGACACGGATTATCTTCCTTAATAATGATAATAACAGCAGTGACAACCCTTCCATGTTGTACCAGACATTTTTCTTCTATTATTTTTATTACCTTGTAAGGGATATGATATTTACACCCACTTTTATACCAAGGACACTGCAGTTCATCAAGCTTTAGAGCTCAAGGTCACTTCGGGGTGTTCAGGAAG
>NW_011476530.1:4117-6537 GCF_000754665.1 Bison bison bison | reverse complement strand
GTAGCCCCCCAGGCTCCTCTGTCCCTGGGATTTCTCAGGCAAGAATACTGGAGTGGGTTGCCATTTCCTTCTCCAGGGGATCTTCCTGATCCAGGGATCGAACCCACGTCCCCTGCATGGCAGACAGATTCTTTACCAGTGAGCCACCAGGGAAGCCCTCAATTGTTTTCTGTGCCGGTGACCTCTTCCTCCTTGCTGATGCAAGTAGGGATGACAGGAGCAGGAGGCCTCTTTCTTCGGACCTTCCTTTCTCAAGTGTGATGTGTGAGAATGTACTCTGATCATCACGTCCACAGAACTCTCAAGGTCTGTGTGGATTTTTCCCCCATTGTCTCTTCCTTTCCTGGCTGGATAATAGACCATATGTTTTTGTGTGAGTTATTTTTCCTGTGACTTCCAGTCCTCACAGGAGGCCTTCCCAGTGACACTGTGCAGTTCACTCTTACCTATTTCTCTGGGCCTATCCATAGTTTCCCCTTTTTGTGCTAGAGCCACAGGACTTCAGCTGATAGTGTTATGTTTTTTCCTGTTACATTACTACAATGGCATGTGGTTTTGCTTTCCTTTTTTTCCTTTATCCCATTTATGTGGGACCCATTTGTTTAAAGCTGTATATGAAATGTTTTCAAACAACCTTAAAGCCAGACACTGTCTCTATAATGTTGGTAAAGAAATGTTAAGCATTCTTTCCTACATTTAGTCACATTAAAGAGAAATTTATTAAAAATATTTTATTCTTTTTATTCCAAAATATTTACTAGAACTTCTATGTAGTATTGATGAAAGCTGTGGATTCTATTAAGATGACCAAAAGTTAATGTACATCTAAGCTCCATGTTGTCATAGGCGAATCTTAGTTGCTATGTGATCATCTACTGTGTGTCTGTCCATGCTGTGCTGTGCTGTGCTGAGTCGCTCAGTCGTGTCTGATTCTTTGTGACCCTATGCACTGTAGCCCACCAGGCTTCTCTGCCCATGGGATTCTCCAGGCAAGAATACTAGAGTGGGTTGCCATGCCCTCCTCCAGGGGATTTCCCAACCCATGGATCAAACCCAGGTCTCCTGCATTGCAGGCGGATTCTTTACTGTCTGAGCCACCAAGGAAGCCCAAGAACACTGGAGTGGGTAGCCTATCCCTTCTCTAGGGGATCTTCCCAACCCAGGAATGTAACCGGGGTCTCCTGCATTGCAGGAGAATTCTTTACCAGCTGAGCTACCAGGAAAGCCCTTGTCTGTCCATATCTGTATTTAAAGAAATGTAATTCCAACTCATTTTGTTGTCGGTTCCCCAGCTAGCAAGGACTAAGGCAGAGAGTGTCACAGGGAGCTCTGACATAGGTTTGTTGACAACCTAAGGTTCTAGCACTGTCTGGGGTAGATGATTCTGATTATAGTGCACTGATTGCTTTAGAACCATACCCCTTGATCTTGACTTTACTGTGTTAGACCAGAAGCAGCAGCATTAATTGCATGGAATATTATGAAATCCTGAGAACATCCTTCTGAGGACCAAGAGTGAGTCGTTGGGGAAGTGTACAGAGCTGGTATACCACTTCCTTCATTGTGATTCCACATACCTCCCACAAATAGACCCCCTGCTTCAAGGGTGCTTATATTTGGAGTGCTTTATTCCATTAACCTGTGTGAGTAGGTGAAAGGTTATTTTGTTAAAAACTTCACGTTTACCTTCCTTCCCCATCACTTTTCTTTTATTTAGTTCAGGGCTCAGCTGAAATGCTCAGTGTTTCTCCTTAGCGAGTGCTTCAGAAATCTTGGCACTGAATATCATTCTAATAAAAACATGTAAATTCAGCATCTTGTAGAAAAGCTTCTCTGTGCGGCACCTGGGCCACTTTGCATGTCTTCACTCAGGCCCCACGGGCAGTGCTTGACCATAGTCTGAGTCAAGTCTTGGCGAAATGCCCCATGGTTCCTCCTGGAGCAAGGGGAAATAAGCAGCCTGGTGAGGAGCTGTCATGAGGCAGTTTCTTGTAACATACCTCGTGGGAAATCTCCTAAGTCCATTTCTCATCCATCTCCTCATTCAGCTGAGGGCAGAGGCTTCCGTCTCGTTCCCCGTGGAGTACAACTTTTGGTGTCTGTGTACGTCAGTAAAGCTGCTTGGGTTTCATTTAGAGGTGGCTCCTTGATGGCAGCATGACACATCGCTTGGACATCTGTCATTGGGCCCCTCCTGTTTGATGTCAGCCTATGGGATTAAGTACTTGGTACACTGACACATACTGATTTTGCTTTTGCTGTGTGCGTAAGTAGTAAATTGTTTGAATCCATTTGAACTCATTGTCTCCTTACCAGCCTAATCTATGGAAGTGTGGCAAGCCAACCCAGCGGCTGCACTAATAATACTTGTGACCTCGTGAACCATTGAATTGGTGCTTTGGGAATGTTGACTGTGTGAC
>NW_011476530.1:0-1345 GCF_000754665.1 Bison bison bison | reverse complement strand
TGTCCTCCATGGTTTCTGATGAGAAGTTAAAACATTAATCAGATCATTGTTTTCTTATTGGTGATATGCCATTTTTCTCTGGTTGCTTTCAAGATTTGCTCTTCATCTTCAGCTTACAATGGTTTATTATCTACTTTGTGTTTATCCTGCTTTGATTCATGTATCTTGTATCCATGAATTTCTTTAATCAATTTTGGGAAATTTTCATCCATTATTTCTTTAAAGTTTTTTCCTCTCTCCTTTTCATCTGGTATTCTAATTACATTTATTTATGACTATATAATATCATTTAACAGGTCTCTTAGCTCCTGTTCATTTTGTTTTATTTTATTTCTCTGTATTCCTCACCTTCTATAATTTCTATTGTTCAGTCTTTAAGTTCTCTTACTTATTCCTCTGTCATATCCATTTGGATGTTACTCAACCGATATTTTTTTCAGAAATTATGTATTTTTTGTTCTAAAATTTCATTTTCATTGTTTCTGTTTCTCTGCTGAGACTTCTAGTATCTTGGCTGAAGCTTTCATCAGTTAATCATTACAACATCTCAGCCATAATTGAATCCAGTTCTCATGCTTTCTTTGTCTCATCTAACTAGATTGTTTTGTTTTATTATGCTTTGACATTTTTTGCTGAAAACTGTACATCACGTACTGGGTAATAGGAACTGAGATAAATAGGCCTTTAGTGTGAAGTTTGATGTTAGTCTGGCCAAAAGTTAGGCTGTGTGTAGTATTTACTGTAGCTGTAGTTGTCAGGATAAACTTTCCTCTGGTATCTTTATTTTTCACTTTCCTCTTGTATTCAGGTTCTCCTAGGGACTTGTTCTTAAATATGGTCTGGGATGTGCTGTACTTTCAGTTTTATTCCCCTGTCATTATACAAGAATTCTATTGATGAGGTGGGAAGGTGCAGGGAGAGACGAAGTGCTTTATAATCCTAAGGTTGGGTCTCAGTCTTTTAGTGAAACTGTACCCCTGCACTGTGACCTTCACAACTACTTCTCAGCTTTTGTTTTTCCCCCTTAGATTACATCTCTTTTGCATTGACAAGTGGGTTCTTTACCACTAGCGCCACCTGGAAAGCCCCTTAGATGAGACAGAAAGACAAAATGGGGCTGGAATTGGGTGATTTCTTTCCCCCATGTGGAAGGCTAAAGGGGGTTAGAACTAACAGGGTATTTGGGTATTTTGAGTATTTCACTTCCCAGAGGTTGACTCAGTTCAGTTCAGTCGCTCAGTCGCATCTGACTCTG
Organism: Bison bison bison; assembly: GCF_000754665.1. NCBI lineage: Eukaryota > Metazoa > Chordata > Mammalia > Artiodactyla > Bovidae > Bison > Bison bison. The sequence continues at coordinate 90 of NW_011476530.1, read as the reverse complement.
CGACCCCATGGACTGCAGCATGCCAGGCTTCCCTGTCCATCACCAACTCCCAGAACTTGCTCAAACTCATGTCCATTGAGTCAGTGATGC
>NW_011476529.1:19583-26656 GCF_000754665.1 Bison bison bison | reverse complement strand
AGAGCCGCTCCTCAGGCCTCCCACCTGGTGTGGAGAGGGACAATATGCAGAGAGATCTAAGTGCCCCTGGTTGCAGTCTTCTTTCTTCCCTTTTCTCACACCCTGGACATCTCGTCACAGGCCTTGGATAGACTCATTGTGCACTTTTTTTCTAGCTCACTTCAGGATGCAGCTGGAACTAGGTACTCGGCTGAAGGCCTCTCTGCCTAGCTCTCCTAACTCCTCCAGAACATACCCAACCAGAGGATCCCACACTGTGCTCCCCTGTCACTCTCAGAATGCGCCCATCAGAGGGTCGATGGCCCAGGAACAGGCAGGAGCAGCCCAGGCCTTGTTGTCACTGTTTGCTGCCAGGACCCGCTGCTGCTGGACACAGACCTGCCCTTTCAGAACGTGCCCGTCAGCATCAACCCTGCGTTTACTTCAGATCCCAGGCCATTCTCTGAGCTGGACTTTAATCCTCAGAATCACTATCAGGGGTGCAGTGAGTCAGGCTAACCCAAGGTTGAGAAAATGGTTAAAAGGACAACACATTGACTGCAGCTGCGGAACAAGCCTCAGAGGCTCTCTGCTGACAGGTGAGCAAGTCCCACTATGTGGGTTCTGGGTTAGTTTCCTGTCTCTGAGGCAGTTTCTGAATCTTCCTTAAAGCAAAACAGCCCAAAGCAAAGCCATCTGCATACTCAAAACTGACAAGTGACTTGAATTTTGTTACATCATCAGAGTTGCGTAATGAATCCCAGAAGGCAAAAATAGCAATGAAGTTGATGCAAGAAGTGAAAAGGAAACTAAATGCAAGCTGCCAAACGGGATTTCAGGATCCAGCCTGGGAATTCCCTCTGGCCTGGCCTCCTGGCTGAGTTGAGTGCACAGAGCAGAGGATGGTCCTCAGTGCCTGCCAGACGCCTGTCTTCCTGGCTGAAACTCTGAGCTCCTAAAGTCCAGGGAAAACAAAGAATCCAGTGAGGGTGGGGGTGAGTCCTTGTAGACAGCTGGCCTCTGTGCCACGTAAGAATGTTTCCATCTAGATCTCTGGGTATTTTTGCAACAGGCTTGGCCTCGTCATCCCAGTGAATGGCTATTTCCCCTCTCACTGAGTGGTGGGTGAGCTGCAGGAATCTGTCTCTGAACAGCTCTCTGGGAACTGCCTCATCTTCCTGAGCACAGAACCAGAACATCAGGAAATAATCTTCTAACCAGATTCAAATCCAAAGAGTTTGTACCTCAGGAGCACTTGGAAGTGTCTGGTACCATTGTGAGCATGTGCTATAAATTAAGGCAATTAATCTTACCACACTTTCAAGATGAGCTTTTATGATTATCTTAGTTTTGCAGTTAAGACATAATGCAGCAATTTATAACTAGGCAATCTATTTTGATGTATAAATGAAGAAAAATCTCAAAGATCTATTTGCAAGGGAATATAAATAAATGAGAAACTGAAGTATATGAAAAATGGATATTTATGTGATATACATTAGTATGTCCATATGTATAGATTTATTAACAACATACAAAAGTGTTTAGAAGGATACACATTAAATTGTTAACAGTATTGGATTTGGGTGCATCCTCCTAGAAGCCAAGGGTATGCATTCCTTTGTATGAGTTATTTAAAAGTTTAGCGATGATGTGTGTTTAATATATATAAATAAGCTTAAGAAACCCTCTTTACTTCTTTAGAGTCACATGACAGCTACTGGTTCTCACATCTCTTAGCTGTCTCTGCAATCCCCAGGCTGCCTTGTTCTTCTTGCCTCCATTTGAACAATTTAGGAAGACTCTTTTCTCAGGAGTGACCCAGTATAGAAAACTTACTCTGCCTTCCACATCCTACTCCAGGACCCTAGATTCCACATATGCAGATTGACCTCCCATGATGGATGTGCTGCTGCTGCTAAGTTGCTTCAGTCGTGTCCGACTCCGTGTGACCCCATACACGGCAGGCCACCAGGCTCCCCCGTCGCTGGGATTCTTCAGGCAAGAACAATGGAGTGGGTTGCCATTTCCTTCTCCAATGCATGAAAATGAAAAGTGAAAGTGAAGTCACTCAGTCGTGTCCAACTCCTAGAGACGCCATGGACTGCACCTACCAGGCTCCCCCATTACTGGGATTCTCCAGGCAAGAGTCCTGGAGTGGGTCGCCAGTGCCTTCTCCGCATGATGTATGTGGTTCTCCACTAATCCTTGAAGGGTCTCCGATTCTTACAGGCCCCAAGCAGGAAACTGTGTCCACGACCTGGGCTCTTCTCCACTCATCTCCCTCCCACATCTAATCTATGTCTCAAGAATCACATTCAATCCCTCCTCACATTGTCCATTGTTCCTTCTATGACCCTAGGTGGATAACGCCATTCCCTTTTTATTCAGGTGACTTCAGTATAGGTTTATCTTGTAGGATCAGGCTTTGGGTTAGATTTATTCAAAGGTGTGTGCTAGTCCATTTGTTGTTTTCAAATTACTTTTATTTTCTCTACTGAAAAACAAGAGTAGTCTTATACAAAATATAAACAAAGTAAATGTGAATGATAAAGTTTAAATGCTATGAATGGTGTAAATATTTCTGATAATTTAAATAAATAAATAAATATTACAACTTTTTAAGATATGGAAAATGGATTCTTAAATCTGTTTTGAAAAATTATGGTAACAAAACATTTAACATACATTTAAATAATCCCATATATTAGCTATTACTTATATGTCATCTGACACAAAACTAGAGTTAAAGGTTGCACTTTGAGTCTTAGAAAATAGCCATTTAGTTGACCAGATGAACTGTTTTCACATTCAACACCTTCTTTATTTCCTGAGTTTTCCGATGAGCTTGCTGGCAAAGACCAAGCACCTTCTGATTTCCAGGCTGAGAACCTCCCAGGCACAGCGGCTGTATTCTTTCTCTTTGAGATACACACTGATTCGCTGGAAGTAATGCTTCACAGCCAATCTGGAGTTCTCACTCCCTAGAGGTGACTGTTCTGGTGTCCTTCCTTCCCTCAGTCACGTGTCCAGGTCCTCCAGCTGCTGATCAAGTCCCACGAGCAATCTGTCCAGGAGGCTCTCGTCCCGACCTGCAGAAGAGCCTGTGGTGCTGAAGAGCTGGAAGATCTGCTGGAGCAACTCATGTACAACAGCTATGGCTTCTGTCTTCTCAAGCCTGGTCCCGTGCACCAGGGTCTGAGGAAATCTGAAGTCAGTCCTGTCCCTCAGACAGGACACAACGGGCAGTCTCTCCATCTGACTCCAATGTGTGAAGCTTTCCAGATTGCTGTGGTGGCTTGCAGGCAGCTCACAGCCCAGGGAGCTCGTGGGGCTGGAGCAGAGCATCACCAGGGCCTGCAGCACAGTGATGGGGAGGGCCATTGGGACGCTGGGGGCTCGCAGGACTGCCTGCAGGGGAGGTCTAGGCACGGTCTGAGGGCTTGGGGTGATGGGTGGCTCTTAAAGACTGAGTAGAGAAACTTTCTTTTTCTGGGTTTTTCCACAGTTTGCCCTTTCCTTTCTTTTTCTACTCTTTGTAATGAAATCAATAAAAGTGCTAATTTTTCCCTGAGTGCCTAGGTGGGGACATCAAATCATGCGTGCCACTGTGGTTGATAGCTACACAGCCGTATGTTGTGCTTTTTACACCTCCTTAGTGTTCCTGGGAGAAGAGTCTGGTCAAAGTCAGAGAAGGAAGAAATATTCATACAAAACGTGGCTTTTCCAGGTCACCAAGAAATGCTCAGTACGAAAAGAGCTTATAAGAGAAGCTATTGATTTTTCTCATGTTTTCCTCATTTACCCTTTTCTCTCTTCTTTAAAAAATTTCAGTTGTGATTGTACCTTTACGATATAACCTGAGTAGGCCTTAAGCTCCCTGGAGACATTATAGGGAACAATATCACTAATATCATTTGTTAAAAATGAGTTATTTTGCAACTATAATCCACAAGTCACTTTTTAAGGTGCTGGTTGTCCTAAAACATTCATGTTTGCCTGTGCTTATTTCTCTTTCTCCTCTACCACTACAATATTTCACAGGATCCTTTGCTTCAGTCTTTGTGAGATAGTACAGATAATCTCATCTCCTTTAATATTTCACTGGGAAGTGAGCTAAGTAATCCCTCTAATTATGTAACATTTGACTGCCCTGATAGATTGTAAGCTCCCTAAAGGCAGTAATGGCACATGTGGGGAATCCAGGAAGGTGTCTGTCCCAGAGGAAGTGCACCGAGGGGTCTCTGTCCCATTGTTGTTGGTCACTAAGGCGTGTCCACTCTCTTTGATCCCATGGACTACAGCACGCCAGGCTTCCCTGTCCTTCTCTATCTCTCAGAGATTGTTACAATTCATGTTCATTGAGTCGATCCAATGCAATCGAAGCATCTCATCCTCTGATGACCCCTTCTCGTCCTGCCCTCAATCTTTCCCAGCATCAGGGTCTTTTCCAGTGAGTGGGCTCTTCCCATCAGGCGGCTGAAGTATTGGAGCTTCAGCTCTGTCCCAGAAGTAGTTCTAAGAGAACTATACACACCAAAGTTTGAGTAGACCTAGTATTTGAAGACTGTTTCAGAAAATGATAATCTGCAAACAAAGAGAGTAAGAGTAAATTTAAATGGATTTTTTAACTTTCTGGATAATTTCTCAAAATATTATCTCAGGTGGAAGCAGAGACTCTCAGAGTTGTTGTTTAATTGCCATAATCTGCCAGGCTCCTCTGTAGATGTCAACGTAACACCACTTGAAATATAGGATTGGAACTTATCAGGTGCAAAGGGAACTGTGTACTCAGCTGTCATCTAATGATTGTCATGTCCCTGGAATGAGCGAATGGCACTTTTGTTACAATGACGAATAGGAACTGGAAAGGAAGACCTTACTAAGTGTTCCTCTAAAATAGGAAGCACATTGTCAGAGCAGACAGCTTGGTCCGGTGCATGAGACAGTGGACATGGGGGCAAGACTCCTGGGTTGATGTCACAGCTGCAGCCTGCACTGCCTGTGTGACCTTCGGCACTATGGTTGTCTCCTCTTATATGGAACTGATAATCATATAAGTGTCTCTGGATTTTTCTGAAGATTGTAGGACGTAACGTACTTCTGACAATGCTTGGACACATAAGATTTCAGTATCTGTTAACTGTTCCCACGAGGCAGAAAATTCACACATCCAACTATGGAAATGGGATAGAATTTCCCTCAGATGACCTGCTTCCCTTCCTTTAATGCTCAGCTCACTGGTCAACATTATAACATCTAATCTCATCTCTTGTGTGAACATGATGTGCTGTCCAAACACTACATCTAGTAGCTTCCAGCTAACAGCTGACCCCTCACACATGAATAAAATGACCGTCCAGTCTGTACCCCAGTCTCCTTTCAGGGTGAGTTAATAGGTTTACATTCTCAGAATCCAATACCATCCACGAAGAGTGAGAAATGTAAACAGACAAATAAAGATAAATAAGTAGATACTGGGAGTTAGCAACGCCGTCCACTATCCTTTTAGGTAACACTGTGCCTAAGAGCCTGCTACCCTCCCCTGTCTCTGTCTGCAGCTAAACCATTTCACATAAGCTGGTCTGAAATCTGTCACTCTGTAGAGCACTTCATCCCTGTTTGTGCAGTTAAGTGACATTTGTCATTTGGACAGAGACGTCACTATAGGTTTTTCATTACATCGTTTACTTTCTCCTTACCTTTGTGCGTTACTTCTTCACTCACTGCTTCCTTTTGCATTCTAGGAATGTTCAATGACTGGAAAGTTTTGATCTCTTGAAAAATCGTGAAGGAAATACATTAACTATTCTATTCATTTACATTTCTGTTCCTTTTTTTGCCATAAATGTCAAAGTGGAAATAGAAAAGATTGTAGGAGCATTAGCACAGCTTTTACAAACTGAAATACAAATGTCAAAGAAGAGGTAGCAATATGAAAACCGTATAAAAGGAGCTAATAAAAAAGTGGGTTGCTTGGACATGGCAAGGACAATGGCCTGGGATAAAAAAGGGACATTCTAACCACTTGAACACTTGAACAGGAGCGGTGGTTACACTTTACATTCATGAGAGTGACTTTGGAGGATTCATCATCTTTGTATAGGCTTAGTTTGTAACCAGGAAGGGTCAATTTTGAATTTACACTGGATCTGCTTCTGTGACGTCAATTCTTTTTGTCTGAAATTCACATTTGGGAAGGCCAGAATCACAGATAGATAAGACATCTTTGTTTGTTGACATGACATGAGATATTCCATTTCACACCACCCATGAAATGAATATCAGAAAGTGCAACTAACACATCCGCCTACCTGAGGCTTGCTGGCTGTTCTGGGAGATATTTTCAGGAATTAAACGTCTTTTACTTTGTTTCCTCACCTCCCTCCATATCTGATTCATCAAAGAGTCTGATACCCAGGACCCCCACAAGATGGTTATTTTGAGGCACTAGCCTTTCCTCTTCTCAGTCAGCCAGTTCCCGAATAAAGTCCTTTCCTGCTCCCAACACCTCGTCTTGGATTCATTGATTTACCCAACTGCAAGCAGAGCAACTTGGACTCTGTAACAAGCTCAGCATTTTGATTGGCACATCATAAATGTTTAGTAATTTTCTCAGTTATGGAGAGTAAATAAAACCAAAATTGACAAATTAAAAGTTCTGCTGAGGAGAATAAGGTGAGATCCATGCATATAAAGCTCAGATATTTTTCACGTCTAATCAAGTCTTTCAAGAGGAATATGCAGAGGCAGCAAAAGAAGATTTGAAAAAGAAGTCTAACAAAGTTTCCTTAAAAGTTGGTCTTAGCATCAGGAAGAAAGATCCAATAGCTCTTAATTTATCATTAGTACCAAGTTACTGAGATGATAAGCATTCCATTGAATTAGAACATCTACGTTTTTAATGAATGCATTTTACTTCAATGTAAGGATACAGAAGAGCAGAAACTCATGACAGATTTCCAGGCTCTTGAAGTGAAAATAAGCCCAAAATGAGGTAGTACATGTATCTTGGTAAACTCAGAATATGAACATTTTGGACTTAATATTTAAGAGGCACACAACAGAAGATCCTTAGATGAAATGAAGATGAA
>NW_011476529.1:12965-18459 GCF_000754665.1 Bison bison bison | reverse complement strand
TTTATTTACTCATGAAATGTATTTGAAGACATGTTTCTTCCTCTTCCTTTTGAATCTTTTCCCAGAGGCCTAATGCTGTAAAACTACATATAGAAAGATGTTGTGCAGTGTGTTCCTTTATTTGCTGGCCTTGTGGAGAGTCTTGAGTATGAGAGGCAGAGGCCCTGACCTTACAGAGCTCACACTGGAGCAAGGACATTGCCATGAAATAAGTAGTTATAAGATAATTAGGTATTTACATTTGGGCCCTGGGCTACACAGAAGTATCAAATGCTGATGACAGTGAGTATCCTGGGAAGCTCATTTAGACCACCTTTAAATGACTTAGCAGCAGCAGCAGCAGTCTCCCCAGGGAAGTAATGCAAAGTATGAGACTTGAAGAATGAGTATGAATTTGTTAAGTAACTCATGAAGAGCAAAATTTCCCAGAATAAAAAAAACTAATAATATAAAACAAAGCATAGCATATAGAGTGTCCCTGCAGCAGGAATGCTTCTGGTCCTTTTAAAGATGTGAACAAGACCGAGTCGGTAGACTGTACTCATGCATGTAGAGGATAGCATGGCATGACCCTGGAGATATGGAAAAGGGCCCAGTGATAGACTTCTGAATGATGTTAGATTTTATCTTAAGAACCAAGGAAATTACTTGCGAATTTAAAGCTACAGAGCCACTCAGACCAAAGCAGATGCAGGGAAATTCATGAAACCAGCAGTTCTCAAAGTGTGGTCTGTGGGCCCCTGCAGATCCCCAGGACACTCTACAGGGATTCATGAGGAAAAATAATTCCTATAGTGACATCAAGATCTTATCTGTCTTTTCCACCACAGTAACAACTTCTGCTGGTGGTGCAAATACAGCGCTGGGCAAGACTACAGAGCTGCAGTGTGGATCTGAGCAGGGGCACCTCAGTGCCTAGTCATTGTCATGCTTTTACGTATCATATACTTGAAGTTGGAAAAAAGGACAGTTTCACGTAAGAAGATCCTTCGTGAAACAGCAAGATGAGGAAATTTATGAAACCTTAACTTTGGAGTACACATTTAAAAATATTCTCCGTTGTAGTCTTTTTAACATGTTGTGTGACAGGCATGTCTGCTGCATGCCTGGTGATTGTTCTGAGGAGAAGCACTTGGATGATGATTATGTGAGTTATGAGCTAGACTACCACTCTCTTGAGAAGAGCAAGCTTTACTCCACAGAATGACAGTCAAATCGTGGTCACTCAGAAGTGCCCATTTGACAGACACTTTCTTATACTATTTCTATTAATGTTATATGAATATTCTTGTTGACTTAAATGAATGAGGCCAATCTATTTTCAATTCATGTTTCCAGGATATGAATTCACCTCAATGTGTATCTTTGCTTCTGAAAATTTGAGGAGTAGTGATTTAATTTCCATTACTTACAAAATTTCTAATTCTATGGTTTAACTTTGACTTGACATAATTTATCAGGATGATGTTACATCTTTAAATTATGCTTTAAAATAATATTAAAATTAATTGCGGGCATTGTGATCTGAGCACACAAACTGATACAAATATTTTTCCCCTGGAGGAATCATGGATATTTTCTGTGATGTCTAATGTATGATAATTATCATGGATGGTTTATTGATATTTGAAACAAGTTATATTTCCTATTCTGGGTTAAGGGCCAAGAGTGTTAATCACTAATGTCCTCCTCTAAATCGTAGTTTCAATTCTTCTCTTTACTACTTTATATATGGTTTTTTACAGACTAGTAGCATTGTACTGGGCTTCCCAGGTGGAGGTAATGGTAGAGATGCCTGCCAATTCAGGAGACAAGAGGAGACACCAGTTTGATGCCTGGGTCAGGAAGATCCCCTGGAGGAGGGCATGGCAATGCACTCCAGTATTCTTGCCTGGAGAATCCCATGGACAGAAGAGCCTGGCAGCCTATGGTCCACAGAGTCACAAAGAGTCAGACACGACTGAAGCAACTTAGCTCGCAAGCACAGCATTGAGGTAAAACTTCAGTGCTCCAGTGTTTCTGTTCACGTTGCTATATAATGCTATATTTTTTACTCATTGTTTCATACCATTTGAAATTTAGCTCAAGCATTTAAAAAATGTTATTATAGATTCATTGTGTTTCCTGTGTATATTGAACTTCTTTCTCACGAAGAATAATTTCTTTCTCACATGTTTGTTTCTGGAATTCTCAAGTGTATGAATATTGATATTAATGACAATGATCTCATTGATATTAACATTGCCACCTCTAATTATTTCCTACATTATATTTTTGGGCTCTGAATTGGCCCCCTTCTGTCTTGCCCTTGTTTTGGTATTAAGTATTTAGTATTATTTGATTTTAGGTTTTTCTTCCTCTTCCAAGTAATAATGGAGTTTGTGTATTAAATCAATCAAGGCATCATTTATGTTTACGCAGATTCTATTAATTTTTTAAAATTATTTTAACCTTTCTAAGTTTGGGTCTCAAATGTATTGGATTTATGCTTTTAATGTGAGTTTTAGATGTTTTTTGACTCTTGTCATACTTCACTCAGTTCTCCAACAATCATTTATTTTAGTTAATATATAATGTTAAAGCAATTTAGAGTTTCTCTGAATCCTTGAATGAAAAACTGAACAACAAAACTGCAAAATTTAAAGTAATTGAGACTTCCTTGGCCGTCAGTGGTTAGGACTCAATGTTTTCACTGCTGTGGGCCTGGGTTCGATCCCCAGTCAAGAAACTAATGCCTCTTAAGCCATGTGGCACAGCCAAAATAATAACAAACTCTTTAAAGTACATTCCATTCATGTGACTATTCACTTGTAGTTCTTACTAGTACTGTTGCTTTTCATCAACACAGCAAATGCTCACAAGAGACTTGATAGGACTAGAGATGCATGTGAAGCTATGGTCAAGTGTAAACCCAGGGGAATGTCTAAAAGTTAAAGGAAAACACATTGTTTACTTAAGAAAATGAAAACACATTAAGTTTGAATGCTGATAGAATGATGGAAAGTGGATGCAGTTTGCAAAATGAGTGCCATGTATTCCAAATATGATGATTGGAAATTTTTGGAGTCCTGTGGTTACTAAGGCCCTAATCAATTTGAATGAAACAATTCTCACTTTAAGGTGAAGCATATGAGAATACAGCAATGAGTTTCATCTTCTTATCTAGCTTGTAAACTTGCTCTGAAGGCAGTTCTCATCCTGGGAGTCAAAATCTTTTTGAACGATGATGATACTCTTGCCGTCATTAGACATCATGTCTCCTGACCTATTCTTCAAAACTTCTCTTGAGACTGCGTCCAGGTACATGTACAACTAAGGAAACCACGGGGAAATCTACGTTCAGTGTCACACAGACTCTCTCATAAAACTACCCCACAAGCTTTAACCAAGAAACAGATGAACCAGGTGAGATCTGAGAGGGGCAGGGGTTACTTCATCACACCAGGCTCTCCATCTGTCCCTGGAAGTCTTTGATGGCCTTTCTTCAGGGATCCATTATTCAGCCTTGGACTGGAGCAAGGAGCAAGCTACAGTACTGAGAGAATGAAGAGCTGAGGCAACCTCCATCTCTGTGTTCTAGGTCCTCAGCCTTGTAGTCTTGGTTCACTAGTGAGTGATGCATTTATGAACAAACATGAACTATTTTTCCTCTATTTTTATAACCTTAACCATGGACATTTTATGACCATATCATTTTTCCCAATGTATCAATTTCATACATTAAACCTATCCATTTTTTCACTTCCATAAAGTGAATAAATTATTTTTCTATTTTTTATTGTTTTTCTTGATGAAACATACTTGACTCACATATTTGTTTTTGATGGGCTACAAATGATGTATAATTTAAAAAATAAGGTAAAGTACTTTTCTCATGTTCTTGATAGTATTTCAGATCTAACATGGTTTCCAAATAGGATTATAAATTTTTTGAGTTTTATTACACATATAAGACACTGATTCATTTCCATCGTTAGATTTTAACTAAATGTAGAAACATTCCAGTGTTAGGACTTCCAGTGATAACTTGCAAACTCCAAGACGTATATTGTTTTCTTATGTGAACCATAATAACATCGAAAATCACACACAAACTTTCCTTTGTGTTTCTCTAGTTTTATACTTTTCCGCATGGTTGTTGTTGTTTGGTCCATCAGTCGTTTCTGACTCTTTGTGTCCCCATGAACAGTAGCCTGCCAGCATCCTCTGACAAGAATACTGGAGTGGGTTGTCATTTCCTTATAGAGGGGATCTTCCCACCTTAGGGATGGAACCCGCATCACCTGTCTCCTGCAGTGGCAGGCAGATTCTTTACCACTAGTGCCATCTCATCTGTTAAATTGTAAGTTCACATAGAGTTTCATTAATTTTAACTTAGAAAAGCATCAGGATTTCACATGGAACTGTTGTACTCATAAATTCTATTTAAATGTTCTAATTGTTGAAACATTTCTTTTGTATTTAGAATATTTCATTCTGTGTATCACAATTCAGCTTTCAGGCATGGAAAACAAAACAGAGAGGATTTTTTGGAATGAATATGCCAATCGCAATAAATAAATTTTCCATTATAATAGGAATTTCAAAAATTCAAATTTTGAAAATCTTCAGCCATCATGTAAAACAGAATCTCTATACCATCTATGGTTTCCCTGACCTAAATTAACCACCTTTCTAGAGAACCAATTTGAGGCAAAGCTAAACCAGACCCCCCCAAAAAGATACATATACATATGTAGTTGTATCAACATTCAATAAATGAAGATCATAGCATACAGTCCCCTCACTTCATGGCAAATAGATGGGGAAAAAGTGGCAACACTGTCAGATTTCATTTTCTTGGGGTCCAAAATTACTACTGACGGTGGCTGCAGCCACCAAATTGAAAGACTGTTTCTCCTTGGAAGAAATTATATGAGGAACATAGACAGTGTGTTAAAAAGCAGAGATACCATGTTGCCAACAAAGGTCCTTGTAGTCGAAGTTATGGTTTTTTCAGTAGTCATGAATGGATGTGATTTGAACCAAAAAGAAAGCTGAGCGCCGAAGAATTCATGTTTTTGAACTGTGGTACTGAGGAAGAGTCTTGAGAGTCCCTTGGACTGCAAGGAGATCAAACCAGTCAATCCTAAAGGAGATCAACCCTGAATATGCATTGAAAGGACTGGTGCTGAAGCTGAAGCTCTAATACGTTGGCCACCTGCTGAGAAGAAACTGACCCTTTGAAAATGACCCTGATGCTGTGGAAGATTGAGGGCAGGAGGAGAAGGGGGCGACAGAGGATGAGATGGTTGCTTGACATCACTGACTCAATGGACATGAGTTTGAGCAAACTTGGGAGATAGTGAAGGACAGGGAGGCCTGGCATGGTACAGTTCATGGGGTCCAGACAGTTGGATATAACTAAGCGACTGAACAAAAATATATACACATATATAAATACACACACTTGTACAATATATATTAAATAAGTATACACATGTGTCTTGCTACT
>NW_011476529.1:8447-12352 GCF_000754665.1 Bison bison bison | reverse complement strand
GAACAAATAGTACAAACGTGAACGTGGTCTCATGCCCTGTCAAGTACAAACTAGCACGTGCCATTGGCACTTGCCATCTACCTACAAGGATTCAATCACGTGTTCTTGCAGCTGCTGATTGTTAACACCCCTGGAAAGGAATGTAAGGTGGAAAGCAGAAGTGAGGCATGCTGTGTGCAGCGAAAACTGACAGAACAAATCTTCAGAAGGTTAGCGATTTTCAGGAGCCCCTTTTAACTCAATTGTTCTTCTATCTCCTCATATCTAGAAAAGCATGAACATCCTTCATGGTGATGACTGCTTCTTGTGACTCCAAGAAACCTCCCCGACACTGGCAGAAAACTTCCACAAAAAACAGACACATGAGTACATGTATTCCCCCTTCACCAAAATCACATATATCCCTCTGTGTGTCTTTGGAACAGCTTCTCAGAGCTATCTGATGTGCTGTCTCCTGGGCTGCAGTCCTCATTTTGCCCCCCAGACACTTAACTTTCAACTTTCGTGTTGTGCATTTTTGAAAGTCAGCACCCTGAACTTATCTCTTCATCCATTCATCACCCAATTGTTTCCCAACTTGCTTGCAATGAGATTCCCATGAGGATAAATCCAGTCCATGGAATGTGAGAGGAAGTGCTCTCACCCTGTATAGTCCTGGCCCTTGGAAATATCCCCTGTGAGCCACCAGACTTCATCCCTTTACTGCCGGGTGTACTAGATCCAAGTACCACAGACAACCTTGGAGTCACATATTGATGATGGAAAAAGCCACAAAACAGAAGGCACCCATGTCTCTGAGACCCTTTGAATGCGAGCAAATGAGAAGATTCACCTGATCCAGAAGGTACTCTTCAGAGAAGGAAAGATAAGTTTCTATTATGATGAAAATCCGCACAGTTTATTCTTCATCTGTATAGCACCTAGAATTAACTGAGAAAGATCTTTAAGAACAGAGGATCCTGAAAACCTGTCCATGAGAAAGAAACTCTGAACCTGAGTATAGATAATACCAGCCCCGCAGACATCAAGAGATCTTTTAAATGATGATCAAAGATCTTTAAACAAGAAAAGACATTCTGTTCTGCTGTCCACACCTGTTCCTGAAAAATCACGATTTTCATTTCAGTTTTCAGTGCCTGAGGCAGTATGAGCTGCAATTGCTTTGGAACAGGAAGCAAACAATAATGGAATTCATTAGCGAGTGTTACAAATATAAACATCTTTATTGTTGCCATTTCTTTGAGGATTCTTACAAGAGGGAAAGGCACTTTTAATTTCCACTCTGACAGCCTCTCAAGCAAAGTGGCTGTATTCCAGCTCCCTGAGGTAGAGATGGATGCCATGGAAATACTACCGGGCAGCAAGTCCCAATGAGAACAGCACAGATTGTCTCCTTCCATCTGCTCCAGTTCTCACAGTCTCTGCTCCGGGCTGCCGAGTAGCACGGCTGTCCTCCGTGGTGAAGAATTGGAAGCTCTGCTGGAGCCTCAGATAGTGGTTGCTGGGGCCCTGAGTCGTCTGCATTGGAGTGATCATCTCTCTTTTCCAAGGAAATCTGAAGTCGGCTTTGTCCTTTAGGCGCGACTGAGAGCGGTACCTTTGCATCTATTTCAAGTGTTTGAAGATTTCCTTGTTTTTCTGGCCCGGGATCCCAGGCACGTTCCAGCAAAGAGAGCAAGCAGGGATGCAGCAGAGCATCACTCCTTCCACCAGCAAGTGGATGGGGGCCATAAATATGTCAGTGATTCTGCAGATGGCCGGAGGGGGCGCGCGAGCACCGCAAAACGATGAGCCAAGAGCGCTGAGATGGAACCACAGACGGCCTGCTTCTCCCGGCGACCGCGAGAGCGCTCACGCTGTGGTTCGATCGTTTTTTGCTTTCGAATCGCAGTCTTGGAAGAGTTTGTAGTTGACTGCGTTCGGCTGCTGCAGAGACAGGACGCAAAGTTTCCACAGAGCTTTTTATAGGAGCACTGATTCAAGGGTGCGCATATCTTTAGCCCTTTTATGGAAAAGGGCTGGTTTCCCCTGTCCTGAGTAGGGAGCCAGAATATTGCATTTTCGGAAAGATCGCCTGAGTAGTGGGCTTTCTTTCCACATGTCAACCCGAACTGGCCATGTTTGAGGAAAAGAACCCCCAAGGCGGGGCTTCTGAGCGAGATGAGGCTGATTTTATAGATTGGCGCTCGCTTCTGGCGCGAGGGAAGCCACAGCTCAGAGAAAGGCACCGAGCAGCAGTGATGGGATTCTTGGCGATGCGAGGATGGACAGCGTTGTGCCCAAAATGAAACTAGAGGGTGAGCAAGAGACTACTGGTTGCCGGCTCATATGGGCCGTTGCTGACCAAGTGACACACGGTATCCTGGATGAGACAACTAGCTGTGCCGCTTTGATGGCGGGGAA
The DNA here is from genome assembly GCF_000754665.1 of Bison bison bison. NCBI lineage: Eukaryota > Metazoa > Chordata > Mammalia > Artiodactyla > Bovidae > Bison > Bison bison. The sequence goes on along the minus strand of NW_011476529.1, from coordinate 9,949 downwards.
GCGGGGAGCGTGGCGAACACGCTGGAATCTCGCGTTGGCTTGAAGACGATAAGCTGTGGAAGGATGGGAGGGCGTTGTGCACCAGGTGAAACACGGCGGAGTGTGCGTTGCGCACAGGGCGCGCGTTGGCTCAGAGACTACTCGCTGTGGGATCCTGCTGGGACGTTGCTCACACGCTCGAATCCCGCGGTAGCTAGGAGACGACGGTATGCTGTGGGATAATGGGAGGGCGTTCGGCACAAAGTGGAGCACAATGGCCCCGATGTGACTATTGGCTTTACCACGATTGGGGAGCGAAGTAGGGGCCGGGATGGAAGGTCGAATCCCGCGGTGGATCCAAGACTATTCGCTGTGGGACTATGGGAGGGACTTCGGAACAAAATGAAACACAGTGGCCGCAATGACAGTCTCGCCTAAGGAGCGATTCTCGGCAGTGGCGATGAGACTATTTGCTATGGGACAATGGCAAGAGTTGAGGTCAAATTTATACCCGGCGGTGGGGATGAGACCTTGGGTGATCTGAGTATAGGGCAGCTTTGAAGAAAAGTGAAACACCACGGTGGAGATGGGACTATTGGCGATGGGAAGGCAGGACAGCGATATTGTGCACAAAGGGGAAACCGGCGGCAGCAGTGAGCCTCTAGGCGATGGGACCACGGGCGGACGTTGAGCATAAAGGGGAAACTGGTGGTGGCTTTGAGAAGAGTGGACGAAAGCATTGCGGACAAAGTGAAAGCCAGCATCGGCGATGAGACATTTGTCTACGGGGACTATGCGAGGGCGTTGCTCACGAAGGGGAGCCTGCTCTAGCCAGGAGACTATTCCCGATGGCACGATGGGAAGGCGTTCTGCACGAAGTGAAACAGGGCGATGAGATGAGACCTTGGGCGATGTCCTTGGAGTTGAAGTGGAACACCGCTTTGCCGATGAGCTTATAGGCGCTGGGACCATGGGAGATCGTTGGGCAAAAAGGGGAAGTCGGCGGTGGCAAGGAGTCTTGGTTTTCAGAGGACAGATAGCGTTGCGGACAAAACGAAAGCCAGCTTGGCGTTGAGATAGACAGCTTGGAGACTATTGGCTTTGGGACGATGCCAACAGGCGATGAGACCTTGTCGGAACATTGCAGACAAAAGAGAACAGGGCGGTGGCTAGCAGAGTATTCCCTATGGCACGATGGGAAGGCGCTGCGAAGAGAGTGCATTTCAGCCCTGCAGTGGGGATGAGACAGGACAAAGGAGGACCCTGAGACGGCGATGAAACTATCGATGTTTGCGCTGAGAAGTCGGAGGGCTTGGGGCAAGTGTAAAACAGCGGAGGCGATGAGAATATTGGCGAGAGGACGCTGGGACAGAGTCCTGCACCACGTGAAATCCGGCGAGGGTGGGGGGTGGGTGAGGCTGTTGCAGATAAGACCGTTGGAATGTGTTGCCGACAGAGTGAAAGCGGACGTCGCGTTGAGACGAGAGGCTGTGGGGCACTGGGGGCGGCGTTGCGCTCACTTT
>NW_011476529.1:3996-6499 GCF_000754665.1 Bison bison bison | reverse complement strand
AAGTGCATATGCATCAGGATATAAGTAAAGAATACTTATACCAGCACTATTGATAACAGTACCAAACACAAAATGACGTAAAATCCCTTAAAATGGCATAAACAAATAAGTTGTTGTCTAGGCTTATAATAGGTTTGTTAATAACAAGATGTAAGAAGCACAATAAATGCACGAACATAGTAGTGAGTAAGAAAAACTCAACTCAAAAGAAAACACAAACCATTTGTATAAATACACAAAATTTAAAAATAGGCCAACCTAAACTGGAGACATTTTGCTCAGCAACCTAGAGAGCTCCTGTGAAGCTTCAGGACCACAATGGAAAGTCTGTCTCCAGCTTGAGGGAAGGGAGTGTCTTCCCACCTTCCAGCTGCGGCCTCACTCTCGCCCTCTCTCAGCACCTGAGGCTGACTCTGCCCAGGCTGGGGTTGCCCTGTGCTCACAGCCAACAACTCATGGGCCCAGAGCCCCTCCTCAGGCCTCCCACCTGGTGTGGAGAGGGACAATATGCAGAGAGATCTAAGTGCTCCTGGTTGCAGTCTTCTCTCTTCCCCTTTCTCACACCCTGCACATCTTGTCACAGGCCTTGGATAGACTCATTGTGCACTTTTTTTCTAGCTCACTTCAGGATGCAGCTGGAACTAGGTACTCGGCTGAAAGCTTCTCTGCCTAGCTCTCCTAACTCCTCCAGAACATACCCAACCAGAGGATCCCACACTGTGCTACCCTGTCACTCTCAGAATTCGCCCATCAGAGGATCGATGGCCCAGGAATAGGCAGGAGCAGCCCAGGCCTTGTTTTCACTGTTTGTTGCCAGGACCCGCTGCTGCTGGACATTCAGACCTGCCCTTTCAGAAAGTGCCCGTCAGCATCAAGCCTGCTTTTACTTCAGATCCCAGGCCGTTCTCTGAGCTGGGCTTTAATCCTCAGAATCACTGTTGGGAGTGCAGTGAGTCAGGCTAACCCAAGGTTGAGAAAACGGTTAAAAGGGACAACACATTGGCTGCAGCTGCTGAACAAGCCTCAGAGGCCGCCCTCAGCTGACATGTGAGCAAGTCCCACTGTGTGGGTTCTGGGTTAGTTTCCTGTCTCTGAGGCAGTTTCTGAATCTTCCTTAAAGAGAAACAGCCCAAAGCAAAGCCATCTACATACTCAAATCCGACAAGTGACTTGAGTTTTGTTACATCATCAGAGATTGTGTAATGCACCCCAGAAGGCAAAAACAGCAACGAAATTGATGCAACAAGTGAAAAGGAAATTAAATGCAAGCTGCCAAATGGGATTTCAGGATCCAGCCTGGGAATCCCCTCTGGCCTGGCCTCCTGGCTGAGGTGAAAGCACAGAGCAGAGGATCCTCCTGACTGCCTGCCAGATGCCTGTGTCTTCCTGGCTGAAACTCTGAGCTCCTAAACTCCAGGGAAAACAAAAGAATCCAGTGAGGGTGGGGGTGAGTCCTTGTAGACAGCTGGCCTGTGTGCCAGGTAGGAATGTTTCCGTCTAGAACTCTGGGTATTGTTGCAACAGGCTTGGCCTCGTCATCCCAGTGAATGGCTATTTCCCCTCTCACTGAGTGGTGGGTGAGCTGCAGGAATCTGTCTCTGAACAGCTCTCTGGAAACTGCCTCATCTTCCTGAGCACAGAACCAGAACATCAGGAAATAATCTTCTAACCAGATTCAAACCCAAAGAGTTAGTACCTCAGGAGCACTTAGGAAGTGTCTGGTACCATTGTGAGCATGTGCTATAAATTAAGGCAATTAATCTTACCACAATTTCAAGATAAGCCTTTATGATTATCTTAGTTTTGCAGTTAAGACATAATGCAGGATTTTATAACTAGGCAATCTATTTTGATGTATAAATGAAGAAAAATCTCAAAGATCTATTTGCAAGGAAATATAAATCAATGAGAAACTGAATTATATGAAAAATGGATATTTATGTGATATACATTAGTCCATATCTGTCCATATGTACAAATTTATTAACTACATATGAAAATGTCTAGAAGGATACCCATTAAATTGTTAACAGTATAGGATCATGATGCATCCTCCAAGAAGCCAAGGGTAGGCATTCCTTTGTATGAGTTATTTAAAAGTTTATGGATGACATGTGTGTGTTTAATATATATAAATAAGCTTAAGAAACCCTTTTACTTCTTTAGTGTCACATGGCAGCTACTGGTTCTCACATCTCTTAGCTGTCTCTGCAATCCCCAGGCTGCCTTGTTCTTCTTGCCTCCATTTGAACAATTTAGGAAGACTCTTTTCTCAGGAGTGATCAAGGATAGAAAACTTACTCTCCCTTCCACATCCTACTCCAGGACCCTAGATTCCACATATGCAGATTGACCTCCCATGATGGATGTGCTGCTGCTGCTAAGTTGCTTCAGTCGTGTCCGACTCCGTGTGACCCCATACACGGCAGGCCACCAGGCTCCCCCGTCGCTGGGATTCTTCAGGCAAGAACAATGGAGTGGGTTGCCATTTCCTTCTCCCTGT
>NW_011476529.1:0-1232 GCF_000754665.1 Bison bison bison | reverse complement strand
TTCCTCTAAAATAGGAAGCACATTGTCAGAGCAGACAGCTCGGTCCGGTGCATGAGACAGTGGACATGGGGGCAAGACTCCTGGGTTGATGTCACAGCTGCAGCCTGCACTGCCTGTGTGACCTTCGGCACTACGGTTGTCTCCTCTTATATGGAACTGATAATCATATAAGTTTCTCTGGATTTTTCTGAAGATTGTAGGACGTAACGTACTTCTGACAATGCTTGGACACATAAGATTTCAGTATCTGTTTACTGTTCCCATGAGGCAGAAAATATACACGTCCAACTATGGAAACGGGATAGAACTTCCCTGAGATGACCTGCTTCCCTTCCCTTAATGCTCAGCTCACTGGTCAGCATTATAACGTCTAATCTCATCTCTTGTGTGAACATGATGTGCTGTCCAAACACTACATCTAGTAGCTTCCAGCTAACAGCTAACCCCTCACACATGAATAAAATGACCGTCCAGTCTGTACCCCAGTCTCTTTTCAGGGTGAGTTAATAGGTTTACATCCTCAGAATCCAATACCATCCACGAAGAGTGAGAAATGTAAACAGACAAATAAAGATAAATAGACACTGGGAGTCAGCAAAGCTGTCCACTATCCTTTTAGGTAACACTGTGCCTAAGAGCCTGCTACCCTCCCCAGGCTCTGTCTGCAGCTAACCATTTCACATAAGCTGGTCTGCAATCTGTCACTCTGTAGAGCACTTCATCCCTGTTTGTGCAGTTAAGTGACATTTGTCATTTGGACAGAGACGTCACTATAGTTTTTTCATTACATCGTTTACTTTCTCTTTACCTTTGTGCGTTACTTCTTCACTCATTGCTTCCTTTTACTTTCTAGGAATGTTCAATGAGTGGAAAGTTTTGATCTCTTGAAAAATCGTGAAGGAAATACATTAACTATTCTATTCATTTACATTTCTGTTCCTTTTTTTGCCATAAATGTCAAAGTGGAAATAGAAAATATTGTAGGAACATTAGCACAGCTTTTACAAACTGAAATACAAGTGACACAGAAGAGGTAGCAATATGAAAACCGTATAAAAGGACCTGCTTGGACATGGCAAGGACAAAGGCCTGGGCTAAGAAAGGCACATTCTCACCACTTGAACACTTGGACAGGAGCGGTGGTTACACTTTACGTTCATGAGGGTGACTTTGGAGGATTCATCATCTTGGTATAGGCTTAGTTTGTAACCAGGAATGGTCAGTTTTGAATT
>NW_011476528.1:12941-14154 GCF_000754665.1 Bison bison bison | reverse complement strand
TTGCTTTTTTTCTTTTCTTTTCTTTTCTTTTTTAACTTTACAATATTGTATTGGTTTTGCCATATATCAACATGAATCTGCCACAGGTATACACGTGTTCCCCATCCTGAACCCTCCTCCCTCCTCCCTCCCTGTATCTTGCTTTTATTTAGCTATAACTGAAGAGAAAACATTAAAATTTTACATAACCTCCTGCTTCTTCTGCCTCTGTAACTCAGCTTGCTCCTTGCAAAGTCTGGATCACGTAGGTCTCAGAAAGTGGGGACTCACAATACCAGGAATTGGAGCTTATCTCACTTACCCTTGTCCTGTTCTTTGCAATCACCCAGCCCCTGCGAACCGGCAAACCCATTTAATCATGCCTGTCCATGTATAAAAGCTCTGTAACCCCTTTGTTCAGGGCTCAGAGCTTAGCGTGTTAACTCCTCTGGGCCCACCAGTGTAATAAACCTGAGTTCTCCAACTCTCCAAGTGTGGTGTTTGGTTTCTCAAGGACTGGTTTCTGCAACATAATTTTATGATTATATACATTATTTATTTAGGATACATCATTATAATTATGCACGTCAGAGTTTTTAAATTAACTATACCAAAATTTATCTCACTAAAATGATATATCAGAATGCCCATTCTTCACCTCCCATTCTCTTGACAAGACAGTGTATTATAGTTTGGTTTTTTAATTTTGCTAATTTGCTACATGAAAAATGCATCTTGGGAATTCCCTGGCAGTCCGGTGGTTAGGACTCCATGCTTTCAGTGCTGTGGGCCTGGGTTCAATCCCTGGTCAGGAAACTAAGATGCTACAAGCCACACAACACAGCTCCCCAAAGAAAAGAAAACGCATCTCACTGATATATGAATGTATTTAATGATTATTAGTGGAGTTAACCACTAATCCCTGAATTGTCCATTTGTATTTTTTTCACTCCACAATTGTTTTTCCATGTCTTTTGCCCATTTTCTAATGGGCTCTTCATCTTTTTAATATGTATTTATGAAGACACATATTAATGCATGTCTTTTTTACAAATACCTTTTAAATATCACTGAAAGGGTGAGGGAAGGTCAGGAATGAGATTTTTCAGCAAACCTCTGAGATAACTCTATGAAATTTCTATTTCATCTAGTTAGTCTAATACCCAACTACTGCTGCTGCTGCTAAGTTGTTTCAGTCGTGTCCGACTCTGTGCAACCCTGTAGATGGCAGCCC
>NW_011476528.1:8084-10151 GCF_000754665.1 Bison bison bison | reverse complement strand
GACTTACCTGATTTAGTAATTACCTGATTAATAACATATACGATGGAGGTTTTGTTCTAATTTTATTGTTATTGTTGTTCAGTCACCTAGTCATTTCCAACTCTTTGTGACCCCATGGACTCCAGCGCACCAAGTTTCCCTGTCCTTCACTATTTCCCAGAGTTTGCTCAAACTCTTGTCCATTGAGTCAGTGATGCCATCCAACCATCTCATCCTTTGCTGTCCTTGTCTTATTGCCAAGTATCTAAAGTTCATATCTGTGTTCTATAAATCTTTTATGGGTCTGCATATAGGTGATATCATACAGTGCTTCTTTCTCTGTCTGACTTATTTCACTTAGCATAACACCCCCAAACTTCATCCATGTTGGTGCAAATGGCTGAGCTGTATTCCAATGTATGTAGATATACTGCATGTTCTTTATCTGTTCACCTGTTGATGGACCCTTAGGTTGCTTCCGTATCTTGGCAATAGTAAATAATGAGGCCACAAACACTGGGGTTCATGTATCATTTTGAAGTAGTGTTTGGGGAAGGAGGTTTTCTTTGAATATATATTCAGAAGTGAAATCGTTGGGTCATATGGTAGTTCTATTCTTTAGTTTCTTGAGAAACCTCCATACTTTTTCCCACAGTGACTATACCAATGTACATTCACATCAACAGTGCACAAGGGTTCCCTTTTCTCCAGATCCTCCCCACATGTTATTTACATACCTATTAGCCTTCTGCATTTCCTCTTTGGAGAAATGTCTATTCAGTTCTTCTGTCCATTTTTAAATCAGGACATTGCTTTATTTGATGCTGAATTGTATGACGCTTCTTACATATTTTGGCTGTTAACCCCTTATCAGTCATATTTGCAAATATTTTATCCCATTCAGTAGGTTGTGTTTTTGTTTTGTTGATGAGTTCCTTTGGTGTGAGAAAGCTTTTAAGTTTAATTAGGTCCCATTTGCTTATTTTTTCCTTTGCTTTAGGAGATAGATCCAAAAAATATTGCTATGATTTATATCAAAGTGTGTTCTGCTTATGTTTTCTTCTAGGAGTTTTATGGATCTAGTCTTATATTTAGGTCTTTAATATGTTCTGAGTTTATTTTTGCATGTGGTGTAGGAATGTTCTAATTTTATTCTTTTACATGTAGCTGTCCAGTTTTTCCAGCACCACTCATTGAAGAGAATGCCTGTATTTTTTTTTAACAAAATGAAGTGTGTTTAGAGCAATACTTTTCACATGGTGAATATTCTACTAGTTGTTATAATCGTGTTTTCTACCACATATTCTGATACATAAAATGTATGTATTGATCAAATATCCCTTACAAATAACTGGGAAAAGACTACTTAAAAGGATAATACACTATCATTAGAATTACTAATTAATACTGGAAGAGGGAAATATTAATTGCAGGATAACAGATTAATTACTATAAAATGAGAAGAAAGAAACAGACAAAAATGTTCCCGAAGTTAAAACAGCATTTATTTGAATAATTCTTCATCTGCTAACAAAGTACAGAAAAGTAAATGGCTGTGCCTTGAATAGACGAGACTGTCTTTTCTCTATGGTATATTCTTGCTTCCTTTGTTGTAGACTAATTGACCATAAATCACTGCAGACAGTGAATGCAGCTATGAAATTAAAAGATCCTTGCTCCTTGGAAGGAAAGCTCTGACAAACCTAGACAGCATATTAAAAAGCAAAGAAATCACTTTGCCAACGAAGGTCTGTATAGGCAAAGATATGTTTTTACCAATACTCATGTGTGGTTGTGAGCACAGAATTGCTGAGCGCAGAAGAGTGACTACTTTCGAATTGTCGTACTGAAGAAGACTCTTGAGAGTCCCTTGGAATGCAAGGAGATTGAACCAGTCAATCCTAAAGGAAATCAACCCTGAATATTCATTGGAAGGACTGATGCTGAAACTGAAGCTCCAATACTTTGGCCAGCTAATAAGAAGAGCCAGCTCATTGAAAAAGACTGATACTGGGAAAGACTGAAGGCAAAAGAGAGGGCAGCAGAGGATGAGAGATGAGATAACATCACTGACTCAATGGACATGAA
>NW_011476528.1:3487-5868 GCF_000754665.1 Bison bison bison | reverse complement strand
TTGCCAGTCCAGGTTCAATGCACAATACTGTATGCTTGGGGCTAGTGCACTGGGACAACCCAGAGGGATGGTATGGGGAGGGAGGAGGAAGGAGGGTTCAGGATGGGGAGCACATGTATACCTGTGGCGGATTCATTTCAATATTTGGCAAAACTAATACAATTATGTAAAGTTTAAAAATAAAATAAAATTTAAAAAAGTAAATAAAATAAAATGCTCTAGAGTTGTTTCTAATAGAAAATGTTTTATCTATAATTTTAACAGAGAGATTCTTCTCTCAATTATCCTTACTGATGAAGGATAGCTAAGAGGTGCAGATGCAGTAAATCAACACTTTATTTTATACACTTGTGGGTCAAATATGAGGCTAAACAAAACAATAAATCTACATTGCAAATACAACAATTAATAGGAGGAGCTAAGGTATCCAGAATCCTGTATTGCCTTATTGCCTGGCTGATTTTCATTATCCATTTGGGATTATCCACAAGCAGCTTCAATTCTTAGAGAAGTCTCAGAGGCCACACTTACAAGGAAAAGACCTGCGACTTTTGCTATTAGGGTCTCTCTCCTCTTGCCTCTGTCCTTTCTCTATTATTTAATTTCCACTACCACATCATTAAAACCAATTAATCTATGTTGTCTCTGAAGTTATTATAGCTGTTTTGGTTTGAAGTACAGTCCTTTGAAACTAACATTGTATCATATGAAAAGAAGTAAACTGAGATGACCAGAATACAGTACAGAACATCAATAGATAAGGTGACAGCCATGAAATGTAAAGATCTGATTTAGTTAACATAGATCATTTGAAGGCAAAGTGTAGCATGTCACTTATCAATTCAAAAACCTTCCCAAAAATGAATTATATTCAGTATACGGAATTTATAGGTTTTGTCTAGAATTTCTTGGACCTAGTGAAATAAGATATCTCCTTTTAAAAATATCCAGCAACACGATGACTTCTAATTAGGCAAAAGCTGAGACAAGCAATAAGTGAAAACACGAATTACAAGATAATACACAAATGAGCAAATAAATACTTTGCCAATAGATTATAAAATAATCCTTTCTGCCTATGTTCTCTCTGCAGCTTCTCTGGAAGAATACAGAGAGAGCTTTTAAGAAGATAAGAGTTTGAGAATTCCTTAAAAAAATATGTTTAGAAGCACAAGAACCTGGTCTCACTTTTCATTTTTTATGTTATAATTAGAAGTGATAAGGGTCAGTCTCTGTAAAAAAATAGTGTAAAAAGCATAATGTCAGTGGGCAAAACTATTTAGTTTGGAAGTGTTTTCACATTTGTGTGCATTAGAGTACTTATAATAATCTGGTGAGGAGGAGATTATTGTCCACATTTTTCATATGTGGAAATAGAGTATTAGAAAAGTTAACTAATATGCTCAATATTATATTACTAGTCAGCAACACATCCAGAACCTCATCCCAGGGCTTTAAAACCCTTTCCACAATCCTTGATAATAAAGTCTCTAATAGAATCTAAAAAATATGGTTTAGGAGTTTGTGACAAATGGAATTATCCAGATTGAAAGATGAGAGGAGCTGAGTTTAGACAGTTGATGTAAAATCGTATTTAATATTACTTAATGTACCATAAATGAATTTGATAATAAGGGCCTTTTCTAGTTAAAAACATATGAGGTCATATATATTTGGTTAATGCATTTTGCTTAAAGAGATAAGTTTAAAATATATTAGCCTGGAAAATTTTATTCTCTGATAATATTTTCTAGATGAGTTATTGCTATCTGACGCTTTGCAAAGATTCTCCCAAAATTTTGAATGTAAAAAAATAATCAAGAGAATGAACAATAAATGCTGTCATGAAATAACCTAAACATTCCAAAGGACATCTAGGTCACTAACTATCACCTGGAGTGGAACGAGCATCCTCTATTGCATTCTCTTGTAGGGAAGGGAATTTGTATCCAAAAGGAGTAATTACGGGTCTAACCAAGCATTCTTGATCATATCTTTTAAATTTGTCAGTCTCCTATCAAATGACAACTTTCTATTAGTGAAAGTGAATGAGAAATTAATAAGTGTGGAAGGAGGAGAAGAAAAATGCCGGAAATCCTCAGGGAGAGTAACACTGTAGCCTACTGAGTGCCATTTTTGTCTATGTGCTGGACTGGGCCAGGATAAACTGCTATAAATATAAAATGTTATGGAGAAGGAAATGGCAACCCACTCCAGTATTCTTGCCTGGAGAATCCCATCGACAGAGAAACCTGGCAGGCTACTGTCTATGGGGTTACACAGAGTCGGACACAACTAACGCAACTTAGCATCACATGGATATGCCTCTAGAAAACCTCCTCTGCTCAGAAGACCTTAAAATAAAATTTAAAATTTAGCTT
>NW_011476528.1:0-955 GCF_000754665.1 Bison bison bison | reverse complement strand
GTACTCTTGCCTGGAAAATCCCATGGACAGAGGAACCTGGTAGGCTGCAGTCTATGGGATCACACAAAGTCGGACACGACTGAAGCGACTTAGCAGCAGCAGTGAATACATATAGAGGAACAAGTAGACATTTTCTTGTGTCTTGTATATTTCCTCAATGTTCAATTATTAAGAGTTAAAAAGTGACTTCTGCTTTTAACTATATTTATATTACACCTTATTTGTGTTATATAGATTCTTTTGTTGTCCTGTATTAAAAGCTTCTTGAGTTAAAGTCCAAGTCAATTTGAACTCATTTCATAACAATCTATTACTGCATCTCTTCATCAAATGGTCATTGAATATTAATTATTTTTCAGTTACTAAACTGGAAGTTAGGAATACATTGGGGTACATGATAATACAGTTCCTGATTTCACAGGATATATATATATTCTAAGGCAGAAAGCAGTTATCTTAACAAGGAACTAAAGTAAAATTGTACTTGTTTTACCACAAAAGAAGTAGAGAGTGGTATGAGTACATTATAGAAGGTTATGATCTTTATAAGAAATTTATGGAATATTTCAACTGATATATAAATAATGGCCAGATTTAGCCAGGTTAGTGGATAGATTGGGAACATTTTTAATCAGAAAAAAAGTCAGTGTCTATATGTAAAGAGACAAAATTTGGTGAAGATGTAAAATTAAAGAATTAAACAAAATGTAATATGGCTTAAATCTAGAGTGTATGGGATTTACCTATATAAGAAATATTACATAGTATTAAATTTTCTCCTAAGAAAATTAAAAAGCCATTGAGAGGAAAGCACTGAATTATTAAAAGGAGTAGCATCAGACAGACGCTGCTGCTGCTGCTAAGTCGCGTCAGTCGTGTCCGACTTTGTGTGACCCCATAGACGGCAGCCCAACAGGCTCCTCTGTCCCTGGGATTCTCCAGGCAAGAACACTGG
>NW_011476527.1:14153-15625 GCF_000754665.1 Bison bison bison | reverse complement strand
GTATAGTAAAACAAATGAGCTCTTTATAAGGATATAAAAACCAATGACATTAAAAGCTGCATCAATGCTTAGTAGACTAAAACCAAATAATCCAGTACAATGAAATGATTAGGCTGAGGTCTTAATAGATTGTAATTGTAAGCAGTATAAATTATAGCTAAAATATTCCCCCCTATATAAGGAAAGAAATGAAAACAATTTTAAAGTATAGAGACCGAAACACTATAGGGGAAAGAATAGTTCCTTTCTTATTAGAGTATTAAATAAGAGCAAATTAAATGAGTATTACTAAACTTCCCTTTTTTTTCTAAATGTTTTGCCATCACAAACAAAGAAAAATTACTGTCTCAGATTCCTTTGGTTAAGAGCCAGAGAAAAAGTTACTTTGTAAGCATCTATATTGTTCATTACCTAAAATGGTTTGCTCTGTAAGATAGCTAAAATGTCTCAAATGACAAAAATTAATCATTTGTTAAAACATTAGCAGGTGTTAAGTAGACCAGTCACAAAGAAATGACCTAGGTGGGTGTGATCTAGCCAGTCAAATAGCATACTCCAAAGGAAAGTGTCTAGCTTAGGGCACCAACTGAACTGAGAATAAAGGAGAGTTCATGAAACAAACCTTTCCTTAAAGAGAGTGGGTCATTTTCTGAAGAATACATATCTGGTCTCAGTTCCTATTCCTATAAAGCTCTATAGATAATAAATATAAATATTGGCTTTCAGGTTTCTCTTCTTTTGTCAACATACTTGTAGCTGTATAGCATCGGGAATGTGCAACAGTTATTGGTGGGAGAAGCAGTGTAGGAGCTCACAGCATACACTCTGGTGTCCGCAAAACTTGGCTTCCAATCCCAACAGTGTCACTTACTAACAATGCTATCTTCAATATGTCATTCACTTTTTCTGTTCTGTAATCCATGTTATAATAATAATAGTTCTTACCTCATAGCACTGAGATTCCCAGATGGTCCTAGTGGTAAAGAACCTGCCTGCCAATGCAGGTGACAAGAGAGATGTGGATTCCATCCTTCGGTTGGGACAATCCCTTGGAGAAGGAAATGGCAACCCAGTCCAGTGTTCTTGCCTGGAGAATTCCATGGACAGAGGAGCCATGGGGTTGCAAAGAATCAGACACAACTGAAGCAACTTAGAGCAGCAGCAACAAACGATTGATTATTTTGAGGATAAGTTAAATAAAAGCATGGAAAGCATCTTATGTATTTTTACTAATTTTACACATTGTTATCCAGTCACTTAACTGCATCCAACTCTTTGTGACCCTATGGACTGTAGCATGCCAGGCTCCTCTGTCCTCTACTATCTCCTGGAGTTTGCTTAAACTCATGTCCATTGAGTCAATGATGCTATCTAACCATCTCATCCCCTGCCATCCCCTACTCCTTTTGCCTTTAATATTTCCCAGTATCAGGGTCTTTTCCAATGAGTTTTTTTTTCTTTTAAATAAATAG
>NW_011476527.1:8825-11082 GCF_000754665.1 Bison bison bison | reverse complement strand
TTTCTTATGTCTCTTCTTGCTATTCTTGGAACTCTGCATTCAGATGGATATATCTTTCCATTTCCTTCTTGCTGTTCACTTCTCTTCTTTTCTTAGCTATTTGTAAAGTCTCTTCAGACAACTGTCTTGCTTTTTTCATTTCTTCTTCTTGGGGATGGTTTTGATCACAGTTTCCTGTACAATGTTACAAACCTCTGTCCACAGTTCTTCAAGCACTCCATCAGATCTAATCCTTTGAATCTATTTGTCACTTCCATTGTATAACCATAAGCGATTTAAGTCATACCTGAAGGTCTAGTGGCTTTCCCTACTTTCTTCAATTCAAGTCTGAATTTTGCAGTAAGGAATTCATGATCTGAGCCACACTCAGTTCCCGGTCTTGTTTTTATAGACTGTATAGAGTGTCTCCATCTTCAGCTGCAAAAAATAGAATCAATCTGATTTCGATATTGACTATCTGGTGATGTCCATGTGTAGAGTTGTCTCTTGTGTTGTTGGAAGGGTATGTTTGCTATGATCAGTGCATCCTTTTGGCAAAACTCTTTTAGCCTTTGCCCTGCTTCATTTTGTACTCTGCAGCCAAACTTGCCTATTACTCCAGGTATCTCTTGACTTCCTATTTTTGCATTTGAGTCCTGTATGATGAAAAGGACATCTTTTTTTGGTGTTAGTTCTAGGAGGTATTATTGGTCTTCATAGAACTGTTCAGCTTCTTCGTCATTAGTGGTTGGGGCATAGACTTGGATTACTGTGATACTGAATGGTTTGCCTTGGAAAAGGACAGAGATCATTCTGTTGTTTTTGGAACTGCACCCAAGTGCTGCATTTTGGACTCTTTTGTTGACTATGAGGGCTACTCCATTTTTCCTAAGAGATTCTTGCCCACAGTAGTAGATATAATGGTCATCTGAATTAAATTCACCCATTCTAGTCCATTTTAGTTCACTGATTCCTAAAACGTTGATGTTCACTCTTGCCATCTCCTGTTCAACCACTTCCATTTTACCTAAATTCATGGACCTAGCATTCCAGGTTCCTATGCAATATTGTTCTTTGCATTATCAGACTGTACTTCCATCACCAGTCTCATCTACAACTGAGCATTATTTTCACTTTGGTTCAGCCTCTTCTTTCTTTTTGGAACTATTTCTCCACTCTTCTCCAGTAGCATATTGAGTACCTCCTGACCTGGGGAGTTCATCTTTCAGTGATAATGTTGATCTTAATGTTGGTATAATGGTATAATGTTGATATTAGTGCTTCATTTTAATGTTGATGATTCCAAACATGTCAAACTTCAAAATAAATATGAATATATTATATAAATATATACCTTCTAGGTGTTTGTGTAGGAGAGGTTGCAAATATAATTCCCCATCTGAGAAAAGAGTTACATAGTGTATCTCTCTTTGAAAGGTATCTGTAACTTAGATGCCTCATCTGTGTTTTATACATTTCCATGTAAAGGATTTGTTTACTTGCCAGAAAATCTGTTCTCTGATGTACATATGATACTACCAGGTAAATCCAACATAGCATGCCCATGTAAAGTTAGGTAACTTAAATTTATTTACAAAGTTTTCAAATCATATTGTTCAACTCCTTTAAATAGTCTTATTTGGGAGTGTAGAGAAGAGTTAGACAAAGCCTGTTTCAAATCCAGGCTCTGCCAAATTTGGTTAGGCAGTTTGTGTCAAATCAGTCCCTTCATGGTTTCCCATCCCTCCACATAGACATCTTACCATGATCTCTAAGGTTTTTAACTGTCAGACTTCTGCCTCTTCACCAGCCTGGTCACTGCACAAATTCCACTTGCCCCCAGCCCTCATCTTTCCGTCTCTCTTATTGTGGCTGTTGTTGTTTCAGTGATGCATAAAATGTTAAATAATACAAAATTGTCTTTTGCTCCTACCTCAGGACCTTGTTCTACTCCCTGCAATATCGTAATTATCAAGTTCATTTTTTTGTTTCTTACATAAATGGAACCAAATTCTACACACTGTATTTTGTATTACTTTCCTTGCTTCACCTGTTGTTTTTTTGTAACATAAATGTGAATCTGCTTTGTTCTTTGTAAATGCTATGTGACAACATTTTTGACGCTTATTCATTCATTCACTTGGCCCCAAAAGGGGATTTTGATTGTTTCTATTTTTATTGTTACTGCTGCACTGCTAAGTCACTTCAGTCGTGTCCGACTCTGTGCGACCCCATAGATGGCAGCCCACCAGGCTCCCCCGTCCCTGGGATTCTCCAG
>NW_011476527.1:4160-7027 GCF_000754665.1 Bison bison bison | reverse complement strand
TTTTTTTAAACTACGTCATTGGGTTTTCTATTTAGTTCAATTAATTTTTTAATATAAGACCAGGTTTTGGCAGTGTTTTTGTTTTTTTTTCGCCACACCATGCAGGATGAGGGAATCTTAGTTCCCACACCAGGGACTGAATTCATGCCGCCTGCAGTGGAAGCATGGAGCTGTAGCCACTGGACTGCCAAGGAAGTCCCAAGACCAAGTCTTTTAACTACTACAAAATTCTATTATTTGTTAACTTATGATCAAGTTCATCAACTCCTAAGATTCTTCTTTAGAGTTTTCTACCTATTTCTACATGTTATTTTTCTAAAAGTCCTTTAAATCACCATGTCTAGTTCAAAAATGGTTGGTGTTTTTTATTGAGCCATTTAACTGCATGTTTACTTTAAGAACAAACTATTGGTTGTCATTATTAATTATACTATGTTTCTATATTGAAATTTGTGTATTTAATTTTCCTTCTCTTTATAAATTCACTTCTTTTGTTTCTCTTAGTTTCACAGTTGTGTTTTTTCTACTTCTTTGAATTTAATATATAATAATTTATCTTAGTTGACAATTTAAACATTAAAACTATGAAGTAAATTTGAAGATATGTAAAATGTAGTTTTTCTAAACGTGCTTCTCTGAACCATCTGTCAAGCAAACTGTGGCTCTAACATTCAGTGAATGCACTACTTAACACAAGTTTCTGATTTTTCTAAGAACTCCTCCCATTAATTCCTTCTGATATTCACAACTTTCTATTTGTACATTATTTTTCTCATTTGTTTTTAGGAATTGTGAAAAGTATTTTCTTTCTTTCACACTTTTATTCAATGTAGACTGCTAAGCTGCCTATTCTCCCATTGTTAAGAAGAAAAAAACAAGACTTTATTTAATCACCATCATTACCAATTTATGTTAAATACCTGATGGTTGGTCAATCAATTTCAAAACAAGTTTAGTGTTACCCTATGTAAAAAGTGAAAACTAAGAAATTTCTCAGAATTTTGATGAGCAAAATTCATGATATAATGTATTAATTTTTTTTTTGCCTTTTGATATCCACAAATGTGATTCTATTTTTTTTTTCTTTTGGAAATTTTTTTTTTAATTTTGAAAAAAAAAATATAGATTCACTGAAAGTTTCAAAAATAGTAGAGAAGTTCCAAGTACCTTTCACTCACTTTACTGGTTATATTTTATGTAAAAATATAGTATTTAACTAGGAAATTTAGTAGTAATAATAACAATAAAAATGCTGTTCTTTTAACATATATTTTCCACATTTTATTGTATCTCAAGTGGTTTCATACCATGTTAGTATTTGGATCAAAATAGAAAAACTACTTATTCTTCTAATTTTCCATTAGGCATTCCTTATCGCTATTTTATTTACTACTTTTATATACCCCTACAAATATAAAGAAGGTCTTTTTCTCTAGAGTGTAGATTTTGCATCATTGTTTGACTTAATTTTAGTTTATAACCTAACAATTCAGGATGATAGAGTTATCTTTTCTCCCTTTCAAACTGTGTAACCGAAAGGCTTTTTTGAAAGTAGCAAACAATGATCTACCTAGTCTCAAATTGTAGAGATGCATAATATGACAATGTGATTTCAAAATTGATTTAGCTCTACTCAGTGGAGCATAAAAGAAAATGCATGACCTGCTAAAGAGACATAGTAAGCCTGCAGCATATAGTACATCACTGACAAAGCTAAAAAAGGCTTTCAAAGACCATTCAACTGAGGATGTAGTTTGCTATCTGTTGCATAAGCCTAACCAGACTTTTCCTTGACCTTGAAAACACTAAAAGCATAATCAATGATCATCTAATAGCAGTTGCTCAGGGACTGTGTGTATATGGTGCGTGCTTCCTGCTGAACCACAGATGATGTTTACCTCATCTGAAGAAGTCATACTGTCAGACAGTCCATAAACAGAGATTTATCTCTCTGGAAATGCCACAGACTATAAATATCAAACTGGTCACCTATGGCTACTTTAGAGTCCATTCACATTAAAAATATCATACTCTAACTGGAAATGTAATATATTTATGATTCTGCAGATATTAGTAGGGTTAAGATTTTTGGGAAAAAAAATAAAACATATGATTTGCTAAGTTGAAGTAATTTAAGACCACATCCAAAACTGTGTATAGTTGCCGAAAAGGTCATTCTGAAGTAAAAATACCAACTTTTGTGCTTTACCAACTGATTCAAAAAGATAGAACTTTTGGAATCAATGTACAGTGATTTTGCATCAAGCTGAACAGAGTACTTATATACATATTGGTGATTAAGATAAGTACAGTATGATGAAATCAGGCAGAAAAAAAATAAAAACCCAAGATTATCTGATCCAAGACCATCCTCCAATTAAGTGACTGTGAAACCCACATGATGGACAGGGTGTTAATTGGTGATAAACTCATTCATCAAGTCAGCAGACCTTTGAAAGTGAAAGTTGCTCAATCATGTCCAACTCTTTGCAACCTCATGGACTATACACTCCATGGAATTTTCTAGGCCAGAATACTGGAGTGGGTAGCCTTTCTCTTTTCCAGGGGTTTTTCCAACCCAGGGATTGAACATAGGTCTCCAGGGGATCTTCCCAACCCAGGGTCTCCTGCATTGCAAGCAGATTCTTTACCAGCTGAGCCACATTATTTCCTAGGGCTTCCCCTGTATCTCACCTGGTAAAGAATCTGCCTGCAATGAAGGAGTTGCTAGTTCCATTCCTGGGTCGGGAAGATCCACTGGAGAAGGGATAGGCTACCCACTCCAGTATTCTTGGGCTTCTCTGGTGGCTCAGCTGGGAAAGAATTTGCCTGCAGTGTGGGAGACCTGGGTTCGATCCCTTGGTTGG
>NW_011476527.1:0-836 GCF_000754665.1 Bison bison bison | reverse complement strand
TTAATTATTTTTTTAAATTTTATTTTATTTTTTAAACTTTACATAATTGTATTAGTTTTGCCAAATATCAAAATGAATCCATCACAGGTATACATGTGCTCCCCATCCTGAACCCTCCTCCCTCCTCCCTCCCCATACCATCCCTCTGGGTCGTCCCAGTGCACTAGCCCCATGCATCAAGTATCGTGTATCAAACCTGGACTGGCATCTCGTTTCATACATGATATTTTACATGTTTCAATGCCATTCTCCCAAATCTTCCCACCCTCTCCCTCTCCCACAGAGTCCATAAGACTGTACTAATTTTTTAAAATAGAAAATTCTGTTTCACTTATTTTTAAAAATAAATCTGTGGTATTTATTCTGCACTGAGGTGGTAATCAAGAGCAGTTAATAGCAACATCATTAATTCATCTATGAAGTATTCCTAGGTTAAAGAGGGAGATGGCATGTAGCAGACAAATAAAGCATAGAGGACATGTGACATAGACAGATGACTAGAATACTATGAAAACCCAAAAAGGAGATAAATAACAGTGTCTGATGGAGAGTATTGTACTTACTTCCTTATCTCATCTATACTGTTACAAACTTAGACTTGCAAACAATGCCTGCAGATTCATTAATTATAAGTTTTATTTTATACACATGTGTTACAATGAAAGAGGAAATCTTGAAATTTTTCCTCTCAAGGGACTAACTTGGGGAGGGAGGAGGGGGGAGGGTTCAGGATGGGGAACACATGTATACCTGTGGTGGATTCATTTTGATATTTGGCAAAACTAATACAATTATGTAAAGTTTAAAAATAAAATAAAATTAGAAAAAAAAAGGGA
>NW_011476526.1:14806-15965 GCF_000754665.1 Bison bison bison | reverse complement strand
AAAAAATATATATATATATATATATATATAATCACACAATACTTGGTAGGACAAAGGAAGGAAGACAAAAAAGAAGAAAGTAGGACTGGATTTGCACCTGGGGGGTGGGTGAACTAAGTAGGGGTCAGAACCCGAAATCAGGACAACTATTTGGGACAGAGGTAAGTATATGGGACTGTTGGAGAGTGCAGCAGCTGATCTGTGAATGGAGTGAGACTCACACAGACAATTCTTGCTGCAGCCCTACATTCCATGGATAGGACACAAGTACCCTAGAAAGCGCAATGGTTGGGAGCTGGAGCAGAGATTAGAGAGCAATTCTAGAGAAAGTCTATTGTTGACTAGAGGGAGATGGCCTGAGGGGACCTTAGGGAGGAGTTCACAGTAGGAAATGTTTGTGAAAGAAAGCCAGGCAAACAGGGAGGCAGGGTGATGCTCCTGGGTCACACACAGGGGTGGAGCCATCACTAGAGCTTCTCTCTCTCCACAAGTCAGCCAAGCAGCTGAAAGACTCTGGAGAAGGTGGCCCTTTACACATCTGATGCACCGAGCAACAGAGAAAGACCCTAGTCAGGGTGGCCCTCTAACTGCCTGATGTGCCAAACAACAAAGAAGGACCCCACCTGGGGCGGGGGAGGGGTATCTGTAAGTGCCTAAATAGGCCAAGCAACAGAGAAGGACCAACCAGAGTCCCTCTGATCACCAGAGGCTAGAAAAACACTCTGATAGAGTCATAACTCCTGCAGCTTAGGCAGTCGGTGTTCCTGCACACTTGGTGCTGCCAAGGATCCCACATCCAAGCAGCTGTGCTACCTCCATGCTTAATCCTCACTAAGGCGGAGCTGCCAGAAGCTAGAAAAAACCCTAATAGCACCATACCTCCTGTGACAATAGACACCAGCAGCATGCCTGTGTATCCAGCATTGCCAGGCTCCCTGTGATCTAAGTTCCTGTGCCACTTCCATGCTAGAATCCCTGAGACAGAGCAGCCAGAGGCTAGTAAAAACCCCAAGACCACCATATTTCCTGCTGTCCTAGACACCAGCTCCTCTGAGTACCTGGTGCTGCCAGGGCCCTTGTGATCCAATTAGCTGTAAAACCTCCACACCCAGTACTCACTGGGGCAGAGCCAAGTCCTCCAGGGCAGCCTCAGGAACAA
>NW_011476526.1:9320-11972 GCF_000754665.1 Bison bison bison | reverse complement strand
TATTCTGGGAGGTGGGTCATAGAGGATCCTGCTGTGGTTTATGTCAGAGAGTGTTTTGCCTATGTTTTCCTCTAGGAGTTTTATAGTTTCTTGTGTTAAGTTTAGATCGTTAATCCACTTTGAGTTTATTTTTGTGTATGGTGTTAGAAAGTGCTCTAGTTTCATTCTTTTACAAGTGGTTGACCAGTTTCCCCAGCATCATTTGTTAAAGAGATTGTCTTTTTTGCATTGTATATTCTTGCCTCCTTTGTCAAAGATAAGGTGTCCATAGGTGTGTGGATTTATCTCTGGGCTTTCTATTTTGTTCCATTGATCTATAATTCTGTCCTTGTGCCAGTACCATACTGTCTTGATGACTGTGGCTTTGTAGTAGAGCCTGAAGTCAGGCAGGTTGATTCCTCCAGTTCCATTCTTCTTTCTGAAGATTGCTTTGGCTATTCGAGGTTTTTTGTATTTCAATACAAGGTGTGAAATTATTTGTTCTAGTTCTGCGAAAAATACCATTAGTAGCTTGATAGGGATTGCATTGAATCTATAAATTGCTTTGAGTAGTATACTCATTTTCACTGTATTGATCATTCCGATCCATGAACATGGTATATTTCTCCATCTATTAGGGTCCTCTGATTTCTTTCACCAGTGTTTTATAGTTTTCTATATATAGGTCTTTAGTTTCTTTAGGTAGATATATTCCTAAGTATTTTATTCTTTTCGTTGCAATGGTGATTGGAATTGCTTCCTTAATTTCTCTTTCTATTTTCTCATTATTAGTGTATAGGAATGCAAGGGATTTCTGTGTGTTGATTTTGTATCCTGCAACTTTACTATATTCATTGATTAGCTCTAGTAATTTTCTGGTGGAGTCCTTAGGGTTTTCTCTGTAGAGGATCATGTCATCTGCGAACAGTGAGAGTTTTACTTCTTCTTTTCCAATTTGGATTCCTTTTATTTCTTTTTCTGCTCTAATTGCTGTGGCCAAAACTTCCAAAACCATGTTGAATAGTAATGGTGAAAGTGGGCACCCTTGTCTTGTTCCTGACTTTAGGGGAGATGCTTTCAATTTTTCACCATTGAGGATAATGTTTGCTGTGGGTTTGTCATATGTATCTTTTATTATGTTGAGCTATGTTCCTTCTTTTCCTGTTTTCTGGAGAGTTTTCATCATAAATGAATGTTGAATTTTGTCAAAGGCTTTCTCTGAATCTACTGAGATAATCAATGGCTTTTATTTTCCAATTTGTTAATGTGGTGTTTTACATTGATTGATTTGTGGATATTGAAGAATCCTTGCATCCCTGGCATAAAGCCGACTTGGTCATGGTGTATGATCTTTTTAATGTGTTGTTGGATTCTGATTGCTAGAATTTTGTTAAGGATTTTTGGATCTACGTTCATCAGTGATATTGGTCTGTAGTTTTCTTTTTTTGTGGCATCTTTGTCAGGTTCTGGTATTAGGGTGATAGTGGCCTCGTAGAATGAGTTTGGAAGTTTACCTTCCTCTGCAATTTTCTGGAAGACTTTGAGTAGGATAGGTGTTAGCTCTTCTCTAAATTTTTGGTAGAATTCAGCTGTGAAGCCGTCTGGACCTGGGCTTTTGTTTGCTGGACGATTTCTGATTATAGTTTCAATTTCCATGCTTCTGATGGGTCTGTTAAGATTTTCTATTTCTTCCTGGTCAGTTTTGGAAAGTTGTACTTTTCTAAGGATTTTTCCATTTCTTCCACGTTGTCCATTTTATTGGCATATAATTGTTGATAGTAGTCTCTTATGATCCTTTGTATTTCTGTGTTGTCTGTTGTGACCTCTCCAATTTGATTTCTAATTTTATTGATGTGATTTTTCTCTCTTTGTTTCTTGATGAGTCTGGCTAATGGTTTGTCAATTTTATTTATCCTTTCAAAGTATCAGCTTTTGGCTTTGTTGATTTTTGCTATGGTCTCTTTTGTTTCTTTTGCATTTATTTCTGCCCTAATTTTTAAGATTTCTTTCCTTCTACTAACCCTGGGGTTCTTCATTTCTTCCTTTTCTAGTTGCTTTAGGTGTAGAGTTAGGTTATTTATTTGACTTTTTTCTTGTTTCTTGAGGTATGCCTGTATTGCTATGAACTTTCCCCTTAGGACTGCTTTTACAGTGTCCCACAGGTTTTGGGTTGTTGTGTTTTCATTTGCATTCATTTCTATATAAATTTTGATTTCTTTTTTGATTTCTTCTGTGATTTGTTGGTTATTCAGCAGCGTGTTGTTCAGCCTCCATATGTTGCTATTTTTAATAGTTTTTCTCCTGTAATTGAGATCTAATCTTACTGCATTGTGGTCAGAAAAGATGCTTGGAATGATTTCAATTTTTTTCAATTTACCAAGGTTAGAATTATGGCCCAGGATGTGGTCTGTCCTGGAGAAGGTTTTGTGTGCACTTGAGAAAAAGGTGAAATTCATTGTTTTGGGGTGAAATGTCCTATAGATATCAATTAGGTCTAACTGGTCTATTGTATCATTTAAAGTATGTGTTTCCTTGTTAATTTTCTGGTTAGTTGATCTATCCATAGGTGTGAGTGGGGTATTAAAGTCTCCCACTCCTATTGTGCTATTGTTAATTTCCCCTTTCATACTTGTTAGCATTTGTCTTACATATTGAAGTGTTCCTATGTTGGGT
>NW_011476526.1:7918-8615 GCF_000754665.1 Bison bison bison | reverse complement strand
AAAACCAAATAAACAAAGAGGAAATAGGCAAACTATCTAAAAAATAATTCAGAGTAATGATATTAAAGATGTTGTAAAATCTCAAAAACAGAATGGAGCAAATGCAAGAAGCAATCAACACAATTAACAGAATTAACAAGGACACAGATGAAATAAAGAATAAACAAACAAAGATGAATAATACAATGGCTGAAATTAAAAATACTCTAGGAATCAATAGTGGGTTAACTGATGCAGAAAAACGGATAAGTGAGCTAGAAGATAAAATGGTGCAAATAACTGTGAAGAGTAGAATAAAGGGAAAAGAATGAAAAGAATTGATTATACCTCAGAGAACTCTGGGACAGTATTAAATATACCAACATTCCAGTTATAGGGGTCTCAGAGAAAGAAGAGAAAATGAAAGGCAGTGAGAAAATTTTTGAAGAGATTACAGTAGAAAACTTCTCAAAATGAGAAAGGATATAGTCAATGAAGTCCAAGAAGCACAGAGTGTCCCATATAGGATAAACCCAAGGAGAAACATGTTGAGACATTAATCAAGCTAATAGAGATTAAACCCAAGGAAAGAATATCAAAAGCAGCAAGGGAAAACCCAAATGATTAACAGCTGATCGTTCAGCAGAAACTCTGCAGGCCAGAAGGAAATGGCAGTATATAAGTACTAAAAGAAAAAAAAAAAAAAAAAAAAAAAAAA
>NW_011476526.1:5393-7233 GCF_000754665.1 Bison bison bison | reverse complement strand
TAGAGACACATACAGACTGAAAGTAAAAAGATGGAAAAAGATATTCCATGCAAATGGAAATCAAAGGAAAGCTGAAGTGACAATTATAATTTCAGGGAAAAAAAAGTTTATTTTTTTTCCTTTTTATAAAAAAATTATTTACATTTTAATGTAAGGATAATTGCTTTAGAATTTTGTTGTTTTCTGTCAAACCTCACTATTAATCAGCTATAGGTATACATATGACCCTCCCCCTTGAACCTCCTTTCTATCTCCTTCCCCATCCCATCCATCTAGGTTGATACAGAGCCCCTATTTGAGTTCCCTGAGACATACAGAAAATTCCCATTGGCTATCCATTTTACATATGGTAATGTAAGTTTCCATGTTACTCTCTGCATACATCTCACCCTCTCCCCACCTCCCCGTGTCCATAAGTCTGTTTCCTATGTCTGTTTCTCCATTTCTGCCATGCAAACAAATTCTTCAGCACTCTCTTTCCAGACTCCATATAAATGTGTTAGTATATGATATTTACCTTTCTCTTTATGACTTACTTCAGCCTGTATAATAGGCTCTAGGTTCAACCACCTAAAAATAGACTTTAAAATAAAGAATATTAAGAGATAAAGAAGGACACTACATAATGATCAAGGGATCAATCCAAGAAGAAGACATAACAGTTGTAAATATTTATGCACCCAACATAGGAGCACCTCAATACATAAGACAAATACTAACAGACAAAAAGACAGAAATTGACTACAACAAAATAGTAGTAGGGGACCTTAATACCCAACTTACATGAATGGATAGACCATCAAAACAGAAAATTAAGAAAGAAACACAAATCTTACCTTAAACATTAGACCAAATGGACAGAATTGATAATCTTTGGTTACAAATCAAACCTCAGTAAATTAAAACAAATTGAAATCATATCAATCATCTTTTCTGACCACAATGCTATGAGACTAGATATCAATTACAGGGGGAAAAAACCTATAAAACAAACACAAATGAGATTAAATAATATTTTTCTAAATAATGGACAGGTTACTAAAGAAATCAAAAGGGAAATCAAATTCCTAGAAACAAGTGACAATGAAAACACAACAACTCAAAACTTATGGGATGCAGCAAAAACAGTTTCTAAGAGAGAGGGTTATAGCAATATAGTCCTACGTCAAGAAACATGAAAACGTTGAATAGACAACCTAATTTTACACCTAAAACAACTGGAAAAGGAAGAACAAAAAACCTCCAAAATTAAGAAAAGAAAGGATATCACAAAGATCAGAGCAGAAATAAATGAAAAAGAGATGAATGAAAAATTAGCAAAGTTTAATAAAACTAAAAGCTGGTTATCTTACAAGATAAAATTGACAAACCATTGGCCAGATTCTTCAAGACATAAAGGAAGTAGAATCAAATCAACAAAAATAGAAATGAAAAAGGAAATGTTACAACAGACAACACAGCAATAGAAAGGATCATAAGAGAATATTATGAGAAACTATATACCAATAGGACTTCCCTGATGGCTCAGATGGTAAAGCGTATTACTTACAATGTGGGAGACCTGGGTTTGATCCCTGGGTCAGGAAGATACTCTGCAGAAGGAAATGGCAACCCACTCCAGTACTCTCGCCTGGAAAATCTCATGGACGGAGGAGCAAAATGGACAACTGGGAAGAAATGGAAAGATTCTCAGAAAAGTTAAATCTTTCAAGACTGAACCAGTAGGAAATAGAAATTAGGAACAACCCAATTATAAGTACTGAAATCGAAACTGTGATTAAAATTTCCCAAATGGCTTCACAGGCGAATTCTATCAAACCTTAGAGAAGAGCTAGTGGCT
>NW_011476526.1:4507-5293 GCF_000754665.1 Bison bison bison | reverse complement strand
GGGTTTATCCCAGGGATGCAAGAATTCTTCAATATATGCAAACGAATCAATGTGATACACCATATTAACAAATTGCAACATAAAAACCATTTGAATATCTCAATAGATGCAAAGAAGCCTTTGAAAACATACAGTATGCATTTATGATAAAAACTCTTCAAAAAAAAAAAAAAAATGGGCCTAGAAGGAGCCTTTCTTAACATAGTAAAGGCCATATATGGTAAACTCACAGCAAACATTACTCTCAAATTGAAAGCATCCCCTCTAAATCTGGAAATAGCCAAGGGTGCCCAGTCTCACCAGTATTATTCAACATAGTTTTGTAAGTCCTAGCTATGGCAATCAGAGAAGAAAATGAAATAAAAGGAATCCAGATCACAGAAGAAGTAAAACTCTCACTGTTTTCAGACAGCATCATACTATACATAGAAAAACCTAAAGATGCTATCAGAAAATAACTAAAGCTAATCAGTGCATTTATCAGTCACAGGATGTAAAATAGATACATAGAAATCACTTGCATTCTAGAACAAAACTAGAACAAAAAAAATCTCAATTCATATGGAAACACAAAAGACCCCCAAAGAGCCAAATCAATGAGAAAGAAGAATGGAGCAGGAGGAATCAACCTTCCTAACTTTAGACTATACTACAAAGCTACAGTCATCAAGTCAGTATGGCACTGGCATGAAAACAGAAATATAGACTAATGAATTAAGACAGAAAGCCCAGAGATAAGGCCATGCACCTATGTATACCTTATTTTTGACAGAGGAGGTTAGAATA
>NW_011476526.1:2568-3241 GCF_000754665.1 Bison bison bison | reverse complement strand
CTGAGATACAAGAGAGGATACAAGAGAAATGTTCCCTCCCCTTCAGTTTTTTTGGGAAGAGTTTTGGTAGAATTTACCAGTGAAATCATCTGGTACTAGACTTCTTTGATGAGAGGTTTGTGATTAATGATTCTACCTTGTTACTCACTAGTCTACTCAGATTTTCATTTCTTAAAATTGAGAGCAGTGGCTGATTTTTTTCCCACAAGTTAAATTAGCATCTGTACAAATAAAAACTGTGAAAACCTGTACCTGCAGGCTTAGGAAAATGCCAGTAAGAAGGAAAGGAATTATGTTTATAAAAGCACAGTGTTTATGTATCCTTCATTTTTATGATCATTCTTACATTTTTCAGCTTTTATTGGCTGGAGAGCTAGGGCCAGTGATATTTGTGAGCTATCTGTATGGATCCAGTAAGCTAAGAGAACACCATCTCCTGCTCTCCTTTCTTGGTATTGTTATAAGCTCTATATAAATTTACAATATTTGTCTATAATAAATCCATAAGAAAGAAAATTATTCATTCTTTCTCCTTTGGGTGAAAATTGTGAATATCTTCTGTTTCTTTATGATTTGGTCTTTGTAGATTGCATGTTTCTAGGAATTCATCATTTAATTCTAGGTTAACCATTTTGTTGGTGTATAACTTTTCATAGTAGTCTCTTATGATTCT
>NW_011476526.1:0-1942 GCF_000754665.1 Bison bison bison | reverse complement strand
TAGACATTTGAGTTGTCTCCACATTTTGGCCATTTTAAATAGTGCTACAATTAAAATTTGCAAGTATTTATATAAACAGCTGCTTTCAATTATTTTTGTTACATACCTATAAGTGGAATTGCTGGAATTGCATACCATAATACGAAATTTAAACTTCTGAGGAGCTCTTAACTATTTTCCACAGAGATATACATTTCTATATTCCTATCTGAAATTTATAAGGCTTATAATTTTTCCACATCCTCCTCAAAAGTAGCCATTTTTCTTTTCTTTTCTTTTGTTTTTGTTGTTACTATATACCCACCTTAGTAGGTATAAAGAGGTATCTCATTGTGCTTTTGATTAGCGCATCCCTAAGGACTGATGATATTGAGATTTTTATTCATGTGCTTGTTTGCTATTTGTGTATCTTCTTTTTATTTATATTTTTTGGCTGCACGTGGGATCTTAGTTACCTGACCAGGGATCAAACCTCTGTCCCCTTTAAAGCATGGAGACTTAAACACTGAACCACCAAAGAAAATTCCTATATATATTAGTGTTTTGCTAATATTTTAATTGGTTATTTTTTTAGTTTTGAGTATTTATCTTTATTTTTACTGTACTTTATCTAACATTAAGTTTATATAGTTTAAGTTTTTATTTATTTATTTTAATTAGAGGAAAAATACTTTACAATATTGTGGTGGTTAACTTTGTCTTTTTTTGCTGTTAAGTTGTAAGATGTACTCTGGATATTTGACTATAGAAGTTGGACATTTGAGTATTAGCAGATATATAATTTGTGAATATTTTCTCCCATTCCATAAGTTGTGTCTTCACTTTCTTGAGAGTGTTCTTTGATACACAAAAGTATTTAATATTGAAAATGCCATATATATATTTTTGTGTGCTTTTGATATCACATCTATGAACCCATTGCCAAATCCATGCTCATGAAGATTTACCCCTCAGGTTTCTTATAAGATTTCAATAATTATAGCTTTTACACTTAGGTCTTTGCCAACATGAGTTAATTTTGTATACAGTGTAAGGTAGGGGTCCAATTTCATCCTTCTGAATGTGGATATCCAGTTGTCCCAACACAATTTGTTAAAAAGAAAATTCTTATTCAATTGAATGAAAATTGAAAACCAAATAACCAGAAATGTATGAGTTATTTCTAGAATCCCAGTCCTATTCACATGGTATATATGCCGATCATTATGCTATTATTACACTTTTTTAATTATTGTAACTTTCCTTGTATTATGATTTGAAATCTTGAAGTGTGACTACTCAAACTCTGTTTTGCTGTTAATGTTTGTTGTAGCTATTTCTGGTCCCTTGCAACTCCATACAAATCTAAATAATTCTTTTACATTTCTGGGAGAAACAAAGGCTGTTAACATTTTTATAAGATTTGCATTGAATCCATAAATCATTTTGGGGAGTATTGCCATATCAACAGTTTAGTTCAAACAGTCACTCAGTCATGTCTGACTCTTTGTGACTCTGTGGACTGCAGCACGCAAGGCTTCCCTGTCTATTACCAACTCTCAGAGTTTACTAAAACTCATGTCCATCAAGTCGGTGATGCCATCCAACCATCTCATACTCTGTCATCCCCTCCTCCTGCTGCCATCAATCTTTCCCAGCATCAGGGTCTTTTCGAATGAATCACTTCTTTGCATCAGGTGGCCAAAGTATTGGAGTTTCAGCTTCAGCATCAGTCCTGCCAATGAACACTCAGGGCTGATCTCCTTTAGGATAGACTGGTTGGATCTCCTTGCTGTCCAAGGGACTCTCAAGAGTCTTCTCCAACACCACAATTCAAAAGCATTAATTCTTCAGTGCTCAGCTTTCTTTATAGTCCAACTCTCACATTCATACATGACTACTGGAAAAATCATAGTGTTGATTAGATGGGCCTCTGTTGGCAAAGTAATGTCTCTGTCTCTTA
>NW_011476525.1:13702-15000 GCF_000754665.1 Bison bison bison | reverse complement strand
TCCAGAAGTTGTATGGTTTATCCTTTCAAGTTTACATATGCAATTCATTTGGGAAGGATTTTTGTATAATGTGAGATAAACATCAAAATTCACTGTTCCTTTCTATGACTCTCCAATTTATCCAATATCTTTTATTAAAAATATCACCTTTTGTTACTGTACTACAATGTTATCTCTCCTATAATTCGTGCAAACATGTATCTGTGGGTGTTTCTGAACTCTCTATTCAGTTTCATTGGACTGGTTTTCTATACTTGCACCAAAACAATACTCTCCAAATTACTGTGCTTTATTATAGGTCATCACTACTACAGCTTTAGAACAGGTCTTGTTGTTTTTCCGTATGTCTTCCAATATAGTTCTTCAGAAAGAAAATTGGCTATTCTTGGACACTTTTCATGAATGTGATACTATTCAAGATAGTCTAGATAATACTTAGATAATACTCACTCCATCCCAAATTTCAGTGTATTAAGAAATAAAAGGTTTAATTCTTATTCCTACTACATGACTAATACAACCTTTGGGAGTGGGGAGGGGCTGTATTGTAGTCACTCAGGGAGTTATTCTGACAAAGGTCAGAATTTTATGACATGACATCTGAACAAAAGCCTTCAGTGAACACAGAGGTGGGAGAGAGAAAATGAAAAATTACATAATTAGTCTTAAATATTTCACTAAGAATTGACAAAGATCAGTTCTACAAATATTTTGCCATTGCAAGTCCCATGGCCAAGTCTAACTGCAAGAAGTTTTACACACATAAACCCCCCCATGTTCCTGGAAGAAAAAGAAAAGTTGGAAATGTCGGTAAGCACCAGGAATGCCTAACTTAAATGTGTCAAAAAATATTTTTTAATTTTCATCCTTTCACTACTGAAAAACAAATTGGCTAGCTATATGTTCTTCCTCAAAGTCTTTGAGAAGTTTTTCTTACTGTGATGATTTTATCCAAAGGCCCAATTTGCTACAGATAATGTTCTAAAATTTTTTATATATTTATTTACATCTAATATGATAATATTATTTTTGCTTGTTAATGTGAGCTCCTTTGACATCTATTTGGATGACTAAAACTTTCTTGCCTGTCTAGAATCAGAAGGTTCTGAATATATAGGCTGCTGCTGCTAAGTCGCTTCAGTCGTGTCCGACTCTGTGCGACCCCATAGACAGCAGCCCACCAGGTTCTCCCGTCCCTGGGAGTCTCCAGGCAAGAACATTGGAGTGGGTTGCCATTTCCTTCTCCAATGCATGAAAGTGAAAAGTGAAAGTGAAGTCGCTCCGTTGTGTCCGACTCT
>NW_011476525.1:8135-11689 GCF_000754665.1 Bison bison bison | reverse complement strand
ACCTTGCAGTCCATGGGACTCTCAAGAGTCTTCTCCAACACCACAGTTCAAAAGCATCAACTCTTTGGTGCTCAGCTTTCTTCACAGTCCAACTCTCACATCCATACATGACTACTGGAAAAACCATAGCCTTGACTAGGCGGACCATGACAGAATTTCCTGTTTCATTTCTAACGCATGGTTTCTCATGTTTCCCTAGAGTGAAAATCATGATCATAATTTGTTGTGGAGAATTTTATGACCCATCATTTACTCATATAAAAATGCAAATTTTAAAAGTAACCACATCATAGAACTCACATAGGAAATATGTGTATTAATACAAGTAAATTTTCTAGAACAATACATACTAAGGATTCCAAATAATATCATTGTTATTATTTCTAAAATCCTGCTACTGATTTTATTCTATTGCTTTCACGTTTCCTCTGGTGATCCAGAAACTACTATAATTTTAAAGCTACCTGCCCTAGCAATCTACATTCCAATAACAACTGAATTTTCAGATGAATCTTTAACTACTCATGTGAAAACGTTCAAATAGAGTAACTATGTCACAGGGCTATCTTGATCAATCTAACTATAAACAGGTTTCAAAAGATATAATCCTTACAGATGATTATATTATCATCAATAAACTCAGTATTATTCTTAAACTAAAAGAATTATGGACAAAGGAATGTCATTACTGTTAATAATCACTGTTAAGGCTCCCTGCCCTCTATCTTTTTAGACAATAACCCCCTTCTAATAAGCATATGGATAAAATATGAACTGTTAAACATTCTAAGGCTACTAATGGTTAACCTTTTTTTTTTTTTTTTTTAAAGTAAAAAGTTCTTCAAAACTTATTCCCTAATTTGCTTAGTCCTGATTCCATAGATTACAGGATTGAGGGCTGGTGGAACAATCACATATAGATTGGCTAAGAGGATATGGATAAATTGAGGAATGTTGTGGCCAAAACGGTGTGTTAAGAAAG
The DNA here is from genome assembly GCF_000754665.1 of Bison bison bison. Taxonomy (NCBI): domain Eukaryota; kingdom Metazoa; phylum Chordata; class Mammalia; order Artiodactyla; family Bovidae; genus Bison; species Bison bison. Next base: position 10,707 of record NW_011476525.1, on the reverse strand, counting down.
AGAAAAATGCTGGTGTGAAAAAGGTTAAGATAACACCAATGTGGGAGCCACAGGTATTGAGAGCTTTGAACCGGGCTTCCCAGGAAGGCAGGTGGAAGACAGTATAGAGGATCCTGATATAGGAAAGAATGATAAGAAGTACATCCAATAATAAGATAGCCATATCCCCAAGACCAAATAATATGTTGACTTTGATGCTAGCACAGGCCAGATGGGCAATGCCCATGTGCTCACAGTAGGTATGAGGGATGATATGGTGCCCACAGAAGGGTAGTCTCAGGAGGAGAAATACCAGTGGAGCCACCATGTTCAGGCTCCGCAGAATAGCAATGCCTGCAATAACGCCAATGATTTTCCTGGTGAGAATCATGGTGTACTGAAGGGGTTTACAAATGGCGATGTACCGGTCAAAGGCCATGGCCACCAACACAATGCTCTCCATGGCAGTGAAGAAGTGGATAAAGAACATCTGGGAAAGGCAGCTTCCAAAGGATATATCTTTGAGGCTGAACCAGAAGATGCCCAGCATTTTGGGAATGGTGGCCGTGGACAAACCCAGGTCAACGGAGTCCAATATGGCCAAGAAGTAGTACATGGGCTGGTGGAGACTATGCTCAGTCCGGATCACAAATAGGACAGCAGCGTTCCCCAGGAGTGCAACAAGACACACAAAGAAAAAGGGAAATCCAATCCAGATGTGCATGTCTTCTAGCCCGGGGATGCCCAACAAAAGGAATGAAGAAGGATGGAACTGGGTGTCATTAGGCATAGACATTTTTTCTGCCACAATTATTCTGCCCCATCATTCCTGCCACAATTTGTCTATTGTCCATATCAGAAACAATTGTTGGCTTCCAGTCAGTGATCCCTCCTCCATGTCTCCATTTTTTCAGACTCCTGTTAAGATGCAAAAGAACATTTTAATAATCCTTTGTTTCTATTAAAAAAAAATAAGATAAATAATTTTTGTCAGCAATACTGATTACATACTTCAAAATTGCTAACAGACTGAATGTTCTCATCACAAAAAAAAAGTCTATGTGATGTGAGGGGAGTGATAGCTAAAGCTATGGCAGTAGTCATATTGTGATATACAAATGTATCAAATCAACACTGTATACCTTGAACATAACGCAACACTATGTATCAATTATATCAAATTTTTGAAAAAAGAAACAAGGTTAAGTACATTCCCATTCCTTATTTTTTGCTAGCCTCTCCTGAGCATCGTATGGCACCAGGAATAGAAATTACCTTACTTTATTGCTGCTTTCCCTAATAAAAAACTGATATGAACAAGAGAGGGCAGAATAATATCCTCTGCACAGTGAAAATTAAAAATCTGAAGTATAGCCAGAAATAAGTAGAAAGAATAAAATTCCAGAGTCTATGTATGTGATAGCATTCCATATATTTTTTGCTTAGGGTGTATGGTGATTTCTTTGGTACTTGTAATCTCAACTATTACCCTATTAGGGAATCTAAAAATCCCTCAAAATATAATGTGCATAATCTTGTACGTATGTTTATGCATTTTTGTGGTGTTTGTGAATAATAGATGGTCTGGTTTTTTAGGGCAGAAGAAACTATTTTTATTTACACATATGAATGAAAAATTCTACCACATAAAAATTAATTTTAAAACTTCACAAATAGATGAATTGCTGAAGAAGAAACAGGACAAGAAATTTCTATGTCCTATTTTAGAAAATAAACAACTCAGTTCTCATCATAATTTTTTTTAAAGTACCCATCAAATTTGAAAATGGATCAAAGAGAGGGAAATACTTGACAGAGTATTTTTTAGTTATGATGAAACATGAATTGAGAAATCATTCTAATCTAAATAAGCCTATCATTTAGAGAGTTCATAACTCAACATATTCAGTAAAGACATTGTCCACAATACAGCCCAGCTGAGGGAGCAGAGATTAAATATTCTGGACTAGGCAACTTTCAAATATATTTCTACCTTGTAACCATGGGGAGAGGGCAGAGCATTTTAGATACCCTAAATCTTACTTCCTAATAGGATTCTTTCTATCCTGGTGGTCATGTCTTTATGGATACCTTCCTTATAGTGACATTGAAAAGAATTATCAAGTGATTTTATTTCATAGCACTCATCCAGAATACATGGGAATTCTGAACTTAGTTATAATAAATAAATATTTGAAGCAAAAAAAGGAAGATTTTGTGGGGAAAACTAGTTATATAGAAAATGCGGATGTTTGATGTGTGCAATTGTATGAAAAGTTTTGATTCAAATTTAGGAATGTTTGAATATTGAGGGAAGTCAAAGTTGAGAAGCGTCCATCAGAGATAAACGCACAAGAAGGTAAATACATCTGTTGACTTTGACCCATGTCAAGATTTTCTGTGTCCTTTAAAGCCTATGAAGACTAGTAAAAATGAGAGATAATTTGATACTTTGGGAAATCCTCCCAGGAAATATATATATATATATTTATATGCTATGTTATATAATAGACCTGTGGGGTAAAATTGGACTACTAGGGCTGAGGAGAAGACAGTTGAGGTTCTCAATTTTGTCATGTTAAGCTTTCAGAGA
>NW_011476525.1:7916-8035 GCF_000754665.1 Bison bison bison | reverse complement strand
TGTTCTTGCCTGGAGAATCCCAGGGACGGTGGAGCCTGGTGGGCTGCCGTCTATGGGATCGCACAGAGTTGGACACGACTGACGCGACTTAGCAGCAGCAGCAGCAGATACATCCATGT
>NW_011476525.1:4860-6723 GCF_000754665.1 Bison bison bison | reverse complement strand
CTGATGAGCACAAGGAGCATGCATACCTTCTTCTTGTCCTGGCCTGATTTTGTCACCTCATGGTAATCCTGCTATTTCCTTTCTCAGATGCTTCATCAACCTAGCCCTAAGTCTTATTTTCATCAAATCTGTTCTCCAGAGCTATGCTTCAAGATTCATTTATTAACAAATTCATGAATTCAAAAGCAGTTCTAGAAAACAGAGAAAAGTACTCCTTGACCTCTTGCTATTCACATACATACAATTGCAAACTAGATCAGAAACAATAGCTAAATCAATGGAGGCTATATTGGTGCATCTCCTTCCACATTTTCCAAATGAGATTTTGCACAATCAAAGGTATAAGAACATGTAGGTAGAAGTGTAGCCTCAGGAGATTGTGAGTGTGCATTCTCATTTCATCTTTTTTTTACCTTCACTTTTCCTCCAACTCTCCATATTATTTTGGCATAAGCTCTTTCCCCATTCATCTTGATATTTTCACAGCCTAACCATTATATAACTTACCATGGTCTCTAAGAAACATCCCTCGGCATACCATTTATTATGCTAAGTGGGAGATATTTACACTTATATTAAAACCCACATCCCCTGGGATGGGTCCCAATAGTATCTTAGGGGATTTGATGCAGTTAATAGACTCCAAAGAATTCTTTATTATTACTATTATTGAAATACACTTGACATACAATATTATCTTAGTTTCAGGTATCTTACACTACATAGTGATTTAAAATTTGCAAAATTATGATATAATCACTGCAATAAGTCTAGTAAACATCTGTCCCCATACAAAGTTGCTACAATATTATTGACCACATTCTTTATGTTGTATATTGCATAAGGCTTATTTTATAACAGGGATTTGTACTTAATCCCCTCCACCTGTTTCAACCCTTGCAACATTATCCCCCTCTGGTAACTAATCTAATAGTTTAAACTAAACTAATACGAATAATTGTTATTTGTATCTATGAGTCTGTTTTCATTTTGCTTGGTTTTGTTTTTAGATTCCACATACAAGTGAGATGATACTGTGTTTATCTTTCTTTATCTGACTTACTTCACTTCATATAACAAACCCTAGATACATCCATTAGAGAAGGCAATGGCACCCCACTCCAGTACTCTTACCTGGAAAATCCCATGGACGGAGGAGCCTGGTGGGCTGCAGTCCATGGGTTCTCAAGAAGTCGGACACAACTGAGCGACTTCACTTTCCCTTTTCACTTTCATGCATTGGAGAAGGAAATGGCGGCCCACTCCAGCGTTCTTGCCTGGAGAATCCCAGGGATGGCGGAGCCTGGTGGGCTGCCGTCTATGAGATCGCACAGAGTTGGACACGACTGACGCGACTTAGCAGCAGCAGCAGCAGATACATCCATGTTGTCACAAATGAAAAGACTCGATTTTTTATGGCTCAGTAGCATTCCATTGTATATGTATACCATATCTTCTTCACCATTCATCTATCCATAGACACTTAGATGGCTTCAAAATGTTGCCTATCATAAATAATGTTGGAATGAAAGTCCAATTCAGTTCAATTCAGTCCCTCAGTTGTGCCCGACTCTTTGCAACCCATGGACTGCAGCACACCAGGCTTTCCTATCCATCACCAACTCCTGGAGATTACTCAAACTCATGTGCGAGTCAGTGATGCCATCCAACCATCTCATCCTCTGTTGTCCCCTTCTCCTCCCGTCTTCAGTCTTTCCCAGCATCAGGGTCTTTTCAAATGAGTCAGTTCTTCCCATCAGATGGCCAAAGTATTAGAGTTTCAGCTTCAGCATCAGTCCTTCCAATGAATATTCAGGACTGAGTTCCTTTAGGATGGACTGGTTGGATCTCCTTGCTGTCCTC